>NW_028263380.1:1919684-2164684 GCF_051168715.1 Poecilia mexicana | reverse complement strand
GTTTGTTTGTTCATGCAGGAATCAGCATGAAAATCTTGTCTGGCTATAAAGTTATAACATTTAACAGTTGGAACCTAATGTGTTTTCCCTTTGAATTTATTCCAATTCAGTTTATCTGTATAGCACCAATTTAAAACAAATGCCATTTTAAGGCACTGTACAAAGAACAACCACAAAAAAAAAAAAAAAAAAAAAAAAAAAAAAAAAATATATATATATATATATATATATATATATATATATATATATATATATATATATATATATATATATATATATATATATATATATATATATATATATATATATATATATATATATATATATGTATATATATGTATATATATAGAAATAAAGTTGTGTTCATAAGTTTTCATACTATTCATCCATCCATTTTTTGTACACCCTTGTCCCTTAGTGGGGTCGGGATGGTTGCTAGTGCCTATCTCCAGCTAACATTCCGGGCGAGAGGCGGGTTAGTTTTCATACCCTGTGGGGTTTTTTTTTACGTTTTGGATTTTTTATCAGAGAATATGAATGATAAAACCTTTTTTTCTCTCTCATGGTTAGTGGTTGGGTGAAGCCATTTACTGTCAAACAACTGTGTTTACTCTTTTTAAATCATAAAGACTCAGAAAATACCAAACTGACCCAGATCAAAAGTTTACATACCCCCAGTTCATCATATGATGTTTCTGTTGTCAAATGGCCAATGGCTTCTGTTGTCAAATAAATAGTTTCACCCAACCACCAACAATGAGTTACAAAAATGGGTCTGTGTTATTTATATTCTTTTGACCTTACCAAAAAAATAAAACAAGAATTCTTATAGGGTATGTAAACCTATGACCACAGCTGTATCAAGGTAGCTTCAGTTGTCGGAAAGCATTAGTGACATCAGGCTGGAATGGTTTGAATATGTATTAAGGATGAATACTTGATATATTGGACACATGCAATACAGTGCATGAGGGAAAGAAGAGACAATCAGAAGGTTTATGGAGGGTGTGTTTGTGTGTGTGTGTGTGTGTGTGTGTGTGTGTGTGTGTGTGTGCGTGTGTGTGTGTGTGTGTGTGTGTGTGTGTGTGCGGGTGTGTGTGTGTGTAGGTGTGTGTGTGTGTGTGCGTGCGTGTGTGTGTGTGTGTGTGACAGGAAAAGATGCAGGCATAGAGTGTGATGAAAGTGGATTGTCTTGCTGTGAACACGTTTAATCACAGAACATTCAGCTTGCAATGAATGTTAGATTTTTGAATAACCAATAGTTCAGTCTTTTTCTGCACTATCACTGAGCGTTGTACAGTCTGCCCTCAGGGTGAACTAACTCAGACGGCCACTTCTAAGAAGATTGGCGGCCGTCTTCAGGGTTGTCAGCCATGGATCAGTGATGTAGTGTTGCCTTTCATTTGGAAGCTTCAGGGTGTAATACCCAGCCAAGTGTTTGCTTTAATGAGAAGCACATTATAAATGCTTAGTATAAGTTACCTGAGGGTAAAAAAGTCCTATGTAAGTTTGCCCTAATTACATCATCTTATATGGATCATTCTCGCTGCATAAGAGTAGACTGTTGATTCACTTAAAATGTGTTGCACATATACTGTTTTTCCAGGCTCTGCATGTAAAAATGAGAACATTTTAGAAATGGACCAATCACAATTTACTGACTGATTGCCGATCTCAGATTTGTGTGTACTATTATAGTAAAATGAAGGAACTGACATGGAAATAATCAAGTTCACATTGTAAACTGTTTGTCTCTACTATATTAATTAGCTGAATTGAATTAAAATTTAAACTGGTGTTATCATCTATGGCTGCATAGTGCCACAGGTGGCCTGGGTTTGAATCCCAGCCTGAGAGCTTTCTGCATGGAGTTTGTGTGTCTCTCCAGATTTTCTGTGGGTATGAGTGTGTGTCCATGGTTGTTTGTCCTGTGTGTCTCTGTGTAGCCCACCTCTGACCCTGCAAGGATAAATAAGAATAGACGATGGATGGATGGATGGATGGATGGATGGATGGATGGATGGATGGATGATGTAGTTATCATTAAATACAATGTGTATTTCTTAATTAATTTACAACTCTGATATTACTTAAAGCTTGGCAACATTTCTGAGTCAATTATTTCCCATAAAGAATTAAGATTGAAGGGCTAAAAGGATAAAAAAAGAAAACACTTTTATGTGTTCTGTTCAGCCTTTTTATCTGCTGAAAGTCCTGTTCTGTCTCCGTTTTTCACAGCCTTATTGAAATGTAGTCATAAAATAGTTTGACTTCCTTTTCAAAACCCACTGAAGATTGTTAAAATACTTCAAAAGCTGTTCATAGATGGTATAAAGTAGTATAAACTGTAAAGTGTTTTGACAGGTTAAAAATGTATATATGCCAATAAAAAAAAATTATATATAAAAAAATAAAAAAATAAAAATTCCCCTCTCACCCTCCGTGGGTGGTCTCTTTCATCCTCTGAGCTCGGGTCCTCTACCAGAGGCCTGGGAGCTTGAGGGTTCTGCGCAGTATCTTGGCTGTGCCTAGAACTGCACATTTCTGGACTGAGATGTCTGATGTTGTTCCTGGGATCTGTTTGAGCCACTGCTCCAGTTTGGGGGTGACTGCCCCGAGGGCCCCGATGACCACAGGCACCACTGTGGTCTTCACCTTCCAGGCCTTCTCCAGTTCCTCTCTGAGGCCCTGGTATTTCTCCAGTTTCTCATGCTCCTTTTTCCTGATGTTGTGGTCACTTGGTATTGCTACATCCACCACAACGGCTTTCCTCTGTTCTTTATCCACCACCACAATGTCCGGTTGGTTCGACATTACCATTTTGTCTCTCTGGATCTGGAAGTCCCACAGGATCTTAGCTCGGTCATTCTCCACCACCTTTGGGGGTGTCCCCCATTTTGACCTCGGGGCTTCCAGTCCATATTCTGCACAGATGTTCCTGTACACTATGCCCGCCACTTGGTTATGTCGTTCCATGTACACTTTCCCTGCCAGCATCTTGCACCCTGCTGTTATGTGCTGGACTGTCTCAGAGGCCTCCTTGCACAACCTACACCTTGGGTCTTGTCTGGTGTGGTAGATCTGAGCTTCTATTGCTCTGGTGTTTAGGGCCTGTTCCTGGGCGGCCAGGATGAGGGCCTCCGTGCTGTCCTTGAGTCCAGCTTTCTCCAGCCATTGGTAGGATTTCCTGATATCAGCCACTTCAGTTATTTGTCGGTGGTACATCCCATGTAGGGGCTTGTCTTCCCATGATGGTTCCTCCAGCACCTCGTCCTCTGTTCCCCATTGCCTGAGACATTCGCTGAGCACATCGTCCGTTGAGGCTTTGTCCTTGATGTATTTATGGATCTTAGATGTTTCATCCTGGACAGTGGCTCTCACACTCACTAGTCCTCTGCCTCCTTCCTTACGGCTCGTGTACAGTCTCAGGGTGCTGGATTTGGGGTGGAACCCTCCATGCATGGTTAGTAGCTTCCGAGTCTTAACATCCGTGGCCTTCATCTCTTCCATTGGCCAGCTAATTATTCCGGCAGGGTATCTGATTACTGGTAAGGCATAGCTGTTTATTGCACGGATCTTGTTCTTGCCATTGAGCTGGCTTCTCAGGACTTGCCTTATTCGTTGGAGGTATTTGGCTGTGGCTCCTTTCCTTGTGACCTCATCGAGGTTGCCATTTGCTTGTGGTATTCCCAGGTACTTGTAGCTGTGCTCTATGTCTGCTATCGTTCCCTCTGGGAGTGAAACCCCTTCTGTGCGGACGACCTTCTCTTTGTAACCATCCGGCCACACTTCTCTAGTCCGAATGACATCCCAATGTCAGTGCTGTAGATCCTGGTGGTGTGGATCAGTGAGTCGATGTCTCACTCGCTCTTGGCGTACAGCTTGATGTCATCCATGTAGAGGAGGTGACTGATTGTGGCCCCATTCTTAAGTCGGTATCCGTAGCCAGTCTTGTTGATGATTTGGCTGAGGGGGTTCAGGCCTATGCAGAACAGCAGTGGGGACAGAGCATCTCCTTGGTATATGCCACATTTGATGGACACTTGTGCAAGCGGTTTGCAGTTGGCTTCAAGGGTGGTTTTCCACAGCCCCATCGAGTTTGCAATGAAGGCTCTTAGAGTCCTATTGATGTTGTACATCTCTAAGCATTCAATGATCCAGGTGTGTGGCATTGAGTCATAGGCTTTCTTGTAATCAATCCAAGCGGTGCACAGGTTGGTGTGTCGGGTTTTGCAGTCTCGGGCGACTGTGTGGTCTACAAGGAGTTGGTGTTTGGCTCCTCTACTATTTATGCCGATGCCCTTCTGTGCCGTGCTCATGTATTTATCCATGTGTCCGCTTATCTTAGCCGCTATGATGCCTGACATGAGGCTGTCTCTCCATGTTGTAGAGAGACAGGTTATTGGCCGATAGTTGGATGGGAACCCTTGGACTGAACCCTTTGAGGGATCCTTCTGGATCAGGATTGTGCGCCCTTCAGTTAACCATTCAGGGTGAGTCCCATTCTGCCACAGTGATGGTTACCGGGGCTTGTTCAGGGAGGTTGCTTGTGTATCTCTTTAGGCGGCTGGCCAAGGCTTGGAGCCTTTGTTTGGCAGGTATGGGCATCTGGCTGTACTTCTTGGGTACTGATCTTTTCATTGCACCCCTTAGGAGCTCTGACAGCTGGCTCACTTCCCTCCTTGTTATCTTGATCTTAGCCTCTAACCGTCTTTTCCATGATGGATATTGGGTCTCATGGTTGCTCTTATAGCCGAGCATTTCAAGGGTTGTATATGAGTTGTATATCAGCTCATTGGTTTCTGTTATGGTGTTGGTAGGGATTGTTCTCAATCAATGATAGTTCGTTCATTACTGGGGCTGCATACCCAGTCTCGGGGTGGGGAGTAGTTAACTCCCCCCTGACCTTACCTTTGGGCTCCTCCCTTATGCCGTAGCATTTGTGTTGTACCTCGTCAATCTCAAGTTGTGATAGCAGTTGCCGTTTGCGGATGTTGGAGCACTGAGCTACTAGTTGTTTGGCAGTCATTGTAGACTGTGGGTGTCGAAGTAACCATTCCACCCTCAGTCTTTGCATGTAACCCCTCTGACTAGGGTTACTTGAGTAGTAGCATTCCAACAGATCCATGTTTTCGTCTCTCGCCCATTTCCGTCTTGTTCCAGTAGCCCATTTTTCATCAAGGTGCTCTGGTTCCCCAGCACCTGACGCAGACCTTGTTTGGCCGGGCGACGTCTGAGCCGGCATGTCATGCTTATCAGTGTCTCTCATTGTATGAGGTAGGCTATATAGCTCCAAGGGTCTTGCCTAGGGACCCACACTGCATAGCTCAATTGCACTGTTGTATATATATATATATATATATATATATATATATATATATATATATATATATATATATATATATATATATATATATATATATATATATCAATTCCAATCCAGAAATTGGTCAAGGCCTGGTCAAGTTGGTTTTCCCACTGACCCTTCAAGGTCTACAAGTTTGCCAGGGGTTTCTGTGACAAAAAGATTTGGGCAACATGAGGCTGAGAACAAAATGAAATGATTTTCAGCTGCAAAAGTGAGAACCGATTTTTAGTTTTATGAATTCTAGCTAACCATAGAACATGTTTATATAAGATGAAAAAACTAGTCTGAAATGTGAGCTCTGTAAATATGTTGTCTTAATTTTAATCATTGGCAACACTTTGCTCTACAGAAATTTATACCACTATAGGGTTTATTAAAAAGAACTAAAAATTAGTCAAGATTGGTTTGGTTTGGTTCTAAGCACCTCTCACATCTCTTTGCTTCTTTTCAAACACCTTTCTGATATGAAACTACCTTTGAGTTTTTTCCAGAGCAGATAGTGTTGTCAGGTATCGCTTAGCATGCTGGGTTCAATGACAGAAAAAAAAATCGAGTTTTTGACTTTTCAACTGTTCAACGGTTGTTCCACCTAGGGCTATTACAGCTAAAAATTTAATTTTTGGCAACCAGCTAATTTCTCTGTACATATAGAGAAATAATGTAATCTTGGAATGAGACCTGTATTTTGATGATTGTTTTGTGATGACAGCCAGTGATATTTTTTCTGATAAACATCTTCAGAGGTAACGGAGATGTTCCAGGAAGCATGTGCCTCCGCTCTCCACCCTCTTGCCCTCACGCTGCGAGTCCTTTTGCTGAACTTTGAGGTGTTTTTCACCACCAAACCTGAGGTGTAAGTAATAGCCTGCACTGGATAAACTGGATAAATATCATCCCTCTTTTACACACACATGCACACACACCTCTCCTGTTCCAGGAGAGGTGTGTGTCTACCTGTGCTCGTTTTACTGGAACCCCCCTTCCTCCCTCTCCCTCAGGGTCTCCAGTGTCCTCTCCACTTTCCACGGCAGTGATAAGATGTCGACACGATTAAGAGCGAAAGCTAATCCACCACCAACCTCCTCCCCAAACACACATGCACACACACACCACCATGGCTGTGCTGAATGTTTAAGCAACCCAAAACAGCGTGGCCCCGGCCTCAGAGCCGGCTCCGGAGCGGCAGGCCGCCAGCTGATGTCAGGAGCAGAGAGAGGGCGAGAAAGAGGAGGAGGCCAGGTGGACAAGGAGTTGGATTGTAACTGAATAATTAATGGGCCGCACTTTCGTTTTTTAATCTGTAAATGAGAAGGCCTAAGATAGCAGCGCCGCAGCTCTGTTATCCAATCCCCCGCCCATTAAGATAACAAGATGTTGGATAATGATCTCGGTAAAGGTGCAGTTTATCAGTCCAGAGGGAAGTGGCCTCGTTTCCCAGGTGGCTGTGGCTGTGTCCGCTACTTCAGGTGTTTGTATTGCTAAACAGTGTTAATAAAGAGATCCATATGGAGAGGGTCACCTGCCACAGGGTCTGGGCCTTTTACCTGGTGGTTGCTGTTCTGGAGCTACAGCAGCAAGCTTAAGACGTAATTTACCATTAATCTGGGCTGGTTGGCATTTCAGATTTAACATTTGTTCTTTGTGGTTGCATTTAGGCTATGTGCATTCACCCATCAGTCATCAATGAATGTAGACCTGTTTGCATGACATCTAACATCATGGAGGTCCTGGAGAACCCCTGCTGGCCCACCTGAGTAAGCAGACAAGTACAGATCAGAACCCCCCACAGTTTTCTTATCATCATGTTTTTGATTTCTTCAGAGCATTTAACACAATTCATCCTGATCTGCTCTGTGAGAAACTCCAGAAGTCACAGGAGGAGGCCTCAACAATCACCTGGATCTATGACCACCTCACTAACAGACCACAGTTTGAGACTGAAGGACTGAGTGTCTAACTGCTACAGATCTTCTGTAACTCTGTTGTTGAGAGAGCCATCTCTTCTGCAGTCATCTGAACCAGGGAGCTTATAACAACCTGATATAGAAGGCTGGTTCTGTTCCGGTTCTGTTCTGGTTCTGATCTGGTTCTGTTCTGGTTCTGTTCTGGTTCTGATCTGGTTATGTTCTGGTTCTGATCTGGTTCTGATCTGGTTCTGTTCTGGTTCTGTTCTGGTTCTGATCTGGTTCTGTTCTGGTTCTGTTCTGGTTCTGATCTGGTTCTGTTCTGGTTCTGATCTGGTTCTGTTCTGGTTCTGTTCTGGTTCTGTTCTGGTTCTGATCTGGTTCTGATCTGGTTCTGTTCTGGTTTTGTTCTGGTGATGACTGTGGATCCTCTAGAGATGATGATGCAAAGAAGGATTCTTCATAAAATTAAGAAAGTGATGGGCAACTCTGACCATCCTCCTCATGAGACTGTCTTGGAAAACAGAGTGTCTTCAGTCAGAGGCTTCTTCAGATTCACTTTAATGCAGACTGCTACAGGAGATCTTTTCTACCAACGCCCATCACTATTTGCAATAACCTTTTGAAGAATTTTAATGAACATTTAATTTCCGTCAGATCAATAGTATTTTTTATTTTTTTGCCTCTATAGTTGACATTTTTGAGTCCGTTGCTCTAGTTGATGTACAACTTTTATTTAATGTTCATTTCCTCTATTATAGGTTATTCTCATTCTGTTTGCCTTCATTTGAGTCTTATTTTCTATTCTCTCTCTTTTTGTCTAAAATATATTCATCATCCAAAGTCTTCAATAAACTCCAGCATAGGACTGGATAATATGGGTGACAAACTTATCACCATATAAGCATTTCATGTCAGTCTATATCAATAATTCTTGATATCGATAAATATTGATTAGTTTTTTGATTAGGTGGTAGAGAAACATAAACACCTCTGCTAATAGTACTTCAGATAGTATTAACTATCTGAAATACTGCCAAGCTGGTAACATGACCACTCATGTTTTATCCACAGTTACTCCAAACCACTTTTTTTATTTTGAAGCTGTCATGAGGCGCTGTGGCGAAACCTGAAACTACTGCTGCGCAAGATACTCAACAAGTTGTTGCTAGGTAACCACAAGATATTCAACAGGTTGTTGCTAGGCAACCAAAGAGTGAGGGAGTTAGTTGATGCCACCGAGTGTGGCCGACAGGGTTGAGTGGCTAAAGCCTTTCATTTGCCAACATCCTCCAGAATGCTGTGTGCTTCTTGATCAGAGTTCAATGAATAATCTATTGAAAGTTCTATCAGATGTAATGTTTATTGATATTAACCACAAGTTTATTGCTGCATGTATTGTTATTGACTTATTGTCCAGCCCTACTCCAGCACATAGAAAACTGTGCTGCTCACCTGCTCACACACACTTGCTCCTGTGACCACATCACCCTGGATCTCCAGAAGCTCCTTTGGGTCCCTGTCTCTCAGCATATCCTCCTTCTTACCTACAGAGCCCTCCATAACCAGTCCCCATGCTACCTCACCAACCTGCTCCACCATTACACTCCTTCCCTCTGATGATAACTTCCTGTTTCAGCACTCAGACCCCAGCGTTGTCCCTGGGGTGACAGAGTTTTCTCCATGACAGCCTCTGGAAGTCTCTCCCTAAACACATGCATGACTGTACAAACCTATCAACATTCAAATCACATCTTGAAACACACCTATTCTGAACAGCTTTTAATGTATGGTTAATGTCTTGCTTTATGCTTGTCTTGTATTTTTTTTAATATAGGCATTAGATGTTTTCGTGTTAGTGTTCTGTTTGTAGTTTTGTTTTATTCCTGTAGCGTGATCTTAAGGGATTTTTTTTAGTAAATGCTATACAAATAAAATGTATTGTTATTACTATTATATCCTCTATGTGGCAAGAAGGATACATAGCAACTAGATCCTGGTAACATGACAATATGTGAAATGAGAAACTGTTGATTTGAACTGATTTCCTGTAGCAGCTGATACTTTTAGAAGTCCCTGAATGATAAGTTGTGAGTAGTGAGAGCACAGCCATATTGTCAGTGGAGTAAGCAATGCCAGCGTCTCTGCTCTCCTTTACTTCCCTGTGTATGAAGTGGATTCATCCTCAGCATGTCCCTCTGATCCTGTCATTTATGTAGCGCTGCAGCTGCCTCCCAAATCCCCCACTGCACTTTACTGAGGTAAACACCTTTGTACAACACAGAGCTCAAGGGTGTTTTTTGTTTGCACATTTATAAGCCTCCAACGAGTAAACCCAAAGGATGCATGCTGGTAAATATCAGAGCAGTCTGCTGTCTTAGTTCAGCGCTCGTGTCATCTGTCCGCTGGAGGGAACGACGAGACTGCAGGTCAACAAAAGAGGAGGAGCAGAAGAGAAAGAAACAAGAAAAGGATAAATGAAAAGACCATAAAGGAGACACGGTGGTTGTGGATGATTGTGTGTCTCTGATGATTGGCAATATACTAATGAGGGAATGACAATATAACGTGATGTAAAGCTCAAAACGTCACATGGTCATCCCCCACTGTTTAAAGTCAGCACAGGCTTTCAGCCTTTAAGCCTTTTTAAGAGATTTTAAATGATAATAGAGTATTTTGCTGTGATATCATTTATCATTCAGTTCTAATATTCTCGCTCTTGAGATGTAAAGATAAGTTAAAATAGGCTCTATAAGGACATTCTACAACATGAATAACTGATAACACTGAAGAGGTTTGTAGAGTTGTTTCTGCTCTGGTTGGAGTTCAGTCTTACCGTCTGTAACAGAGGCAACAATCTTTGTGATTGTGGCAATGAAATAAAAGCTGTAGCTGTCACTCTGGATTTTGTAATGAACTTTATGGGTATCCAAAACTGTTTGTTAAAAAAGTAGTTATTACTATTTTATGGTCTTTAGATTTCCAGTCAGGATTTATTCTTGCTTAGTTGTGGTTCCAAACAGTAAAACCTGGACCTCATACTGTCAGTAAATCTTTTTGTCTTGAATACTTCAGGCTCACACACAGAGAATTAGTCTTAGAACTGATTCTTTTTCAGTAGCACAACAGAGCAGATCCTCAGTCCGACCCCTTCGCCTTCAACACTGTTAGCACTTATCCTACACACGGAGATTTCCAAGGCTAAGTGACCTGCATCCTCTCAGCTTTGAATGACATAAGTACCAGAGTAGCCTTGGTTCCTCCAGCCGACCTGAACACACTTCTATAGCAGCTGATGGGAATGCAGGATGCCTCTATTCATCCATCAGAGCTCACAGGGAGTTTCTACCAACACACTCAGCCTGCATCTCCCAAGATAAAGACCTCTATTAAAAAATGAGTAATATCAGCTGATGGTGGGGTGGAGTTGTGGGAGTGTGGGGGAGTTTGACCTCGGTTTGGTCATATGCCACAGCGGGACACAAAAGGCTGCATTTGACTAGCGCCTCTGTTGCTGGGAGGTTGGTGTCACAGTTGACGGATGCTTTAGGCCGATGGAAGATGGGCTTCAGAGTCAGCCATCTCAGTCTTGTGATCTAATCTGTTACCCATCATGCCATCCTGGCTCACTAATGAAAAGGCAAGGTCCTATCCATCACAGACAGCTATGGTAAATGGAATTTTAACCCTCCCATGGCCTTATAGGTGTGAACTCCTCTGAACATGTGCAAAAAGGCCTGAATGATGGACGATGATTTCAGAAGAACTCACAGCAATGGCAAATGAATACAAAGTGAGGAACAACAATCTGCCAAGGCTCAGCTTCATGTGTGAGGTCTTGGCAGTAAATGATCACGTGTTGTGCCTCTGTTTATGAGACGCAGCAATTTTAACTACAATGTCTTCATTAGTGATCTTCAGCAACATGCTAAGGATGAGACTCAAGGGCTGACGTCTGGATATGTGATTTATCTGTCAGGGTTAGCCTGACTAACCCTGATAGAATGATTGTTTTTCAATAGAAACGTCAGGATTCATTCAGGATAATGCAGCAGCTCCTTTCAGTTTGCTTAGTGACTAATATGTTGTTATACATCAGCCTGAAATTACAAAGTGTATTACTGTCATCACATGTCATGTCTACCTCACTCTGCCTTCTTTTATAGTAGCTGAAAAATGTACATTTGAAGCCAGAAGTTTACATACACCATGTACAAAAACACAGTCACCTTTTTCACCTTTTGTTTCTTGAGTATTTCAAGACGATGTTCTTTACAAATGATGCCATCTATTTTATGAAGTGCACCAGTCCCTCATGCACAAGTCGCCCCACATGATGCTGCCACACTTCACAGTTCAGTTTGCATGGTAAAACAAATCCACATTTTGGACCAAAACACATTAACCTCTGGGACACCAAACATGGGTATTATGATAGCTGGATATTCCCATCATGTCTCAACTTGCACATAATAGTCTGAACAGATGAACATGGCATTCCACAGGATGAACCAGACTGGAGCAACTCAACAAATTCATTCGTGATTTCTGCTGACTTTCCCCACAAAACACTGTGTTCCAGGTGTGGCGTGCTTCAGTCATGTGAGACTAGATAGATATTGCTGCTATGAGATTCTTACAGAGTGATAACCTGAAGGAACGGTATGACAGAAAATTGGTGTGTGTTTTTTTTTAATCTGTTTTGAAAACCATGGTATATACTGATGTCCGTATCAGTGGTGAAGGTATGGCTCCTAAAGGAGAGTGTGTGCAGAAAAGGAACCCTGAGCTTAGACCTGTCACAGGATGTGATGCAACATTAAACAGCTTGACTTTTTACTGCTGTTAGAAAGAGACCTGTCATGTGTAACACATGTCCAAGTTTGCTTTTGAGTAAAAGCTGTTTGATGTGGTGGTCCCACTTACTTTGGTCCACATTTTGGACCAAAACACATTAACCTCTGGGACACCAAACATGGGTATTATGATAGCTGGATATTCCCATCATGGGAATATCCATGATGGGAAGTAAACCAGAAGGTTTAAAGTAAACCGGAAGGTTTACTTTAAAATTAAAGCAAACATGATTAATTAACAAATTAACAAATGCTTGGTACTTTTCAAAAATATTTCACTTTCTCTCAATGATGACGACTGTGGTAACCCCTTAGCTAGGTCTGAACTCCTGAGGCAAAGTTACAAAATCTGTTAAGAGTCCTATAAACACAAGCTCTGCTCTATTGCATGGATTTCTTATCTAAGCCACCAATAATTCTTAACTAATGTTCAATTAAGATCTTTTACTTCTCTGCAGTTTCACTGAATTACAATGAAAGCATTCATTTGGAAGGCGAGAAGCTTTGGTCTTTAAGAACTCAATGTCACCTTGTCAAGTTCAGAAGTGGTGCGTCCCAGCGCAGCTAAACCAAAGTCCTTGGTTAATCTCCCAAACAGCGCCAGCAGCCTCTCTGTTTGATACTCCAAGGTTCTTCCTCTCTGTTCCCACCAGCACTCTGTGTCTGAGCTTAAATCCAACATTAGAGGCTCTGCAGAGCTCCCAGCAGGCATGTGCTGACTCTCTGAGCAACAATGGCAGCAAAAGACAAAACAGGCGGCACATGGTTTTCCAGACTGCTGTGACATTATGTGCATTGGCAGGAGAATACTTTGTTATTGCGAAAAATTATGAATAAAAACAGGCATCTTTGAAAGATTAAAAGAGCAATGATGTTCAGAGGGGCTACTTCACATGAAACTCCTTGGTGTGTTTCCTCAGGGCTTTTTCCGTCGAAGCATTCAGAAGAATATGGTGTACACGTGTCACCGGGACAAGAACTGCATCATCAACAAAGTGACAAGGAACCGCTGCCAGTACTGTCGCCTGCAGAAGTGCTTCGCTGTGGGAATGTCCAAAGAGTGTAAGTCTATAACCCAGCTGACTTTATGACACAATGTTTTTTAAAGGTTTTTGACTTCTGAAAATTCCAGCACTCATTGTATGATGGTGTATATTTATGAAAAATAGCTTTGACTAGTTTATATCACAAATATTACTTGGAAGCAAAATTGAACCTTAAATATGATGGAAAATGGGAAGAGGAGCTGTCGTGTGGAACCAGTATGTGATTTGATTATATATTATACCTGGCCCAAATTATGAACGCCCTTGGGTGTATGTGTGGACTAAAAAATGTTGCTAAAAAAAACAAAAAATCCCATTTCATGTTCAGCTTCCTGGCAGACACCGGAAGGTTTTAGATTAAACCTTTGCTGGTATTTGGAATTATTCATCATTTCATCTGCCTTGACAAAACCTCCAGGTCCATATGAAGAAAAACAGCCTCAGACAGAGGTGGCTGGAATAGCAAGGAATTGTGCCCTAGTAAGAGTAGCAGACCTTCAGCATATTTTTACTCAAGTACAGTAAAAATTGACAGGAAAGAACAAAGTACTGCGTAAAAAGATCACTAAAATACTGAACAATTACTCAGATTATACTTGGCTTAGAAACAATGATGATAATTTGTGGAGTATTTTTAAGCAAGAAAAAAAAAAACAATACAAAGAGTATTGTGCTGGTGTAAGTCACTCGCTATAACGGCTAACAGGCTATGTCCTACCCAGTAATATATATCAGTGAAGTCAAGTATGGCAACATAAAAACTAATACAATGTCGCTTGTGGTGAAACATGAAATATGGTGATGGCAGAGTTTATATTGCATAAAGATAAATATATATATATATATATTAGGGATGTGCCGATCAGGTTTTTTCCTCCCGATACTGATACCGATCACCCATGAGGGCCGATACACCGATACCGATCACCGATACCGATCACATAATTATTATTATTTTTTTTTAATCATAAACACTACCGGTTACATTATGTGGAAAAAGGAACCATGAATTCACCTTAATTTAGACAAAAACTTGTTTTTAATAACTTTTTCCAAGAAGAAAACTAAACAAAACAGGCATAAATTGTACTGCTATTGATAATACTATCTTTAACAGACCTGCGACAGACTGGCGACCTGTCCAGGGTGTACCCCGCCTCTCGCCCGGAACGTGAGCTGGAGATAGGCACCAGCACCCCTCCCGACCCCACTGAGGGACAAGGGTGAAGGAAAATGGATGGATGGATGGATGGATGGATGGATCTTTAACAGACTGATAACATATGAAGGCTCTGAAGAGGCTAAATAATACAAAGAGCCAAAATAAAACTTCTCAACATTGCCAAAAAGTTCAAGTATAAAACTTAACATTCAAAGGCAAAAACAGGATCCATTACAATAAACAATCCAGACTTACTGAATGAAAACTTCCTGATAGCATGGCGGCTAGCTGATTATTGCTAGCTCTGATTGGCTGTTTCTGACTGAGCGGAGTAATTATGCAGATCAGGGAGGAGATCGATTATTTTTTTAGAGATTATCTGTCTCATGTTAGGACAGCGAAAGTTTTAATACGTATGTAAAATGTATTTTTTTAAGTTAGATGCTGCAGCTTTAAGCAGGTTCGGTGTGAGAGTCACTACCAGGTGGAGCAGAAGCGAAGCTCCGTCTGTGAAATATTACTACCTGTAGCGTAGCAGCGGTTCAACAGGAGAGCAGAACCAGCGTCTTACATCGCAGCTCGAAGACTTAAATAATTTTGTGGGTTATTTGTTTAGCTTTCTGACCGTCATGCTAATCCGGGTGAGGGTTTGTAGCTGTGCGCTGCTTTACCTGCTATCTGATCCTCCATATGTCTTTTTTACTGCAGTGTGAGCCTCGATGTAGCCAAACTCCGTCAAGTATGGCTTTGTTTTTATGTCGTATTAGCTTCGTTGTGTTGATGCATTTTGACTGCTTCAATTTTCCCCACAACACGCAAACTTCCCCATTCACTCAGTGCGTTATAGTTCCACATCGCTTAGGATTTGTTGTTGCGCGTTTGCGCAGTGTGAAGGAAAGAGGAGACCAGCTGCACAAGCAGGCTGCGAAATGAGAAGCAGGTGATCGGTATCGGTAAAAGAGCCAATGATCGCCGATCACCGATCATGCACTTTTTCACGAAAATCGGCCCGATTATGATCGGTGACCGATCGATCGGCACACCTCTAATATATATATATATATATATATATATATATATATACATATATATATAATTTTCCCTCAGCTTGTGTTTGTCTATCTCACAAAATCCCAGTGAAATACTGTACATTAAAATTTTTGAGACTAATGTGACAAAACATGTGGCTAAATGCAAATTATTTTATGCACATGCACCGTTAATGGAAGTAGGACAAGTAGATTTATATGAATGATAATGTATCACTCATGCTGGTTTTGATGACATCCAGAATCTTTATGGGACAGCCTTTAGATCTGGCTGAAGCTTTCCGTTTGCTAGTGTGGTCTGAGATCTGCACACCAACAGTTTCTGGAGACATTAAACAGTATAAATACTGGGATGAATTCTGGTTTAATTTGATTTGGCTGACTCCAGTTGTGGGGTCCTGGTGTTGCTCAGACTGCCACACATTGAAGGCTGACTGAAAACAGCCACTGTGGATGTTTTTCTGAAGCTGACAATTAAAAATGTCTGCTGTGAAAAAGCAGCTAAAGATGTGTCCTCATGCATTAGAATGATGGGATGTTTCCCGCTGGATGGAAATAGACTCGGTACTGTTTAAAACACAAACACACACACAGATAAATGTGCTTCTACTTATATACTGAGGAAAGAGAACAGGGTAATAAATGAGAATGAAGTGCAAAATGTTACGTAGCTTTTCATAGCAATGAAACAACACATACAGTACACTTCAAATTATGTTCTATTTTTGAAGGTGGTGGCCTAGATTGGTTCTCTGGTTCTCCATCATCCTGTCTTTTTGCACTGCGGTGACTGTATCAGATGAAATATCGAACAGTGAATGTGAGTGGATTACCAGCAGTATCAGTGCATCGCTATCAGTCTTACAGGTTCTGACTCCTGCAGGACTTCCACTCCAGCAGCAACACTCATGTTTCATTCAGTTCTGTTTTCATTCTGTCTGGTATTTCAACCAGCCTGGAGGAATTGCATCAGCCACAGAGGATTGTTGGACATCGTGTTGGTTTCAGCTGAGAAAGTCAGACCCAGTGGACCAACGATGAACTTGTTCCACCGTTTCTCAGTCCTGAACCTGTGCATATGTTAACTTGCAACAAAGCAAAGAGCTATATTTACAATGCAGCACAAACATGCTAGTCATTTGAACAACATCTTATATTTGTGCTTTATCTTGCAGTTGTCCTGGCACATAACTAAAGGTGACCTTTGGCTCCAAGATTGGCAGACACATCATGGGTTGAGTGAATAAGTAAAGTAAACTTTATGTGTCAGGTTCAAGGTCACTCTGTGATCTGTATCAAAGGCAAATTGGAGTGAATTTATAATGAGCTGCTGTAGGTACACTAACTACTCAAAGTGTTTTATATGGGACAGACATTCAGGGGTGCTCACAACACACACACATTCATACACACATACATTAGAGGTGTGTGATGCTGCATATTTTGGTATCTATCTGACGCCAAGTCAATACAGAGCCTGTATCGCTGATACCAATACTGATACAGATACTTTCTCCTTAGACTTCAGGTCTGTAGGTTTTGTTGTGAATTATTTTTGTTCAAAACTTGAACAGAATTTGGACAAAGTTTAAAGCTCTCTACAAAATATTTTAATAATAACATATTAATATGGTTTGCATTTTTCTAAATAGAGTGCAAGTTGAGAAACTATGACACAAAAATAAAACATTTCAAAAAGGAACCTTAAGCTAAAGTATTGATCATACATGCTAGTACTGATCTGATACTAACTTGGAATCAATATTATCAATATTTTAGATCACTCTACTATTCACAAACCCCATGCTAACCAAATGATAGCATGAGTTTCACTGCCATGCTAATATTTGATAGCAGGAAGCTGGAATAAAACTCACAACCTTGCAATTCCTTTTTAACAACAGTAATAAAGTTGCTAGAACAATATTTAGAACATTTTTCCATCCTTGCTGAAAACATATACTGTACAATTGGAGCACAGGTCACAACACTGCAGGAGAGCAAGCCGTCACTGTACAGTTTTCACTAATATTTTAAATGATTAAGGAGTTTATATTTCAAACTGTGTAGCATATTTTATTAGAATAAATGTTGTTTTAGGAATTTTTCTGTAAGTTCTTATACAAAATCCGCAGTTAATATCTGCAGTAGGCTTTTCAAAGTAACTAGCATTAAATTATCTTTCACTGTTTTCCATGTTTATAAAAAAAAATTACAATTTATTTTTCTTTTGCAATGAATGATTCATTTTGTTCTAAAATCTGTAAATAGATAGATTTTAATTTATTTTGTTAGCTTTTAGTATATATTTAGAAAATCGTTTTTTGCAGCTTTGAGGTAAGTTTTACTTTGTCTGGTCTAGCATCTGTCGCTATTAGCTTGCTTAATGCATGTAGCTGCAAGCATCAGTTTAAATTCTACCCTTTATTAAAGGGTTGAGTTTTTTTTTAATTAAGATTATTAGAAAAGTAAATACATCCTTCGAGTGGCAGAAGACTCACAAGCCAGAAAAATATATGCTCCATCAGTCCTCTTCATCAGACCCACAGGGTCATTCTACTTGTGAAAACACAAGTCCCCTATAGTAATTCTCTCTAAGTGTCTACTAGGTATTCTTGTGATCTTCACTATTTTCAGTCACTGTCAGATGCTAAAATCATGTACTTTCACATTTTATGTCACTCAAGATCAGCAAGTCAAGTTATTCACAAACATTTTTACCGGTTTGCTTTTTGGACCTGAGTCCAAATAGGACAGACCGTCTGTGTCAGTCATTCTACTAATCTCTTTTTAAAAAGCTACAATTACACTAAATGTTAGATTTCTGTTTACAAACTAAACCCATGTGGACTTTAAAAGCTTCTTCTCATTTGAATTTGACACATTCTTAAAATTTGAATAAACTGTCAGTTTTCCTGTCAGTTCTGCTCCCTCTGCTATATTGTCATCTATTAAGAGAATGGCACCGTGACAACAGTTTGCATTTCACAGGTTATTGGCATCCTTTGATTGCATCAGCATTTATAGCTCAGACCCACTTCATGCTTCATTAGTCCTGGTGGGGGGTGTCACTCCTTTCATTTATGCTGTTTCACACCTCAGTGGCGGCATCATAGAAAAGATGATATCTATACATCCTCAGGCTAAACCTCCCACAGGGCCGCTGATGAGAAAGGAGACTTTTCTCCTTGACTGCTGTAGAAGATCAACACCAACTGGATGCCCACTTCAAGGCCTTCTTTCATTCGACTGTTTTTATTGCAAACAGGAGATCACCTCCAAAGCTGACTGTTAGTGTCTCCAGCAAAACTTTGTAACATTTCAAACACAGTCTGTGTTTCCTATGTGCTCTGTGTGCTCAAGGCCATTGACAGAAGGGACAAATGAAATTTTGACAATTTCAAATTTTGATATCCTGATCCCAATCTCAGCTGACTTTGATTCTTCTACTACATAGATTCCAACATATTAAAATAATTAGATCAATTAATCACTATTTTTTGTTCTTAATTTAACACCCAAACCCAAGCTACATCTGACCAATAAAACATATCATAATACAGAAATGTGCAGAATCTCCTCAAAACTCTTTAATGGTCTGTACTTCAGTCTCTGTGCTGTGGGTTTCTCTGTAGCTTATGAACCTTCTATCGCACTTACATCAGTAACAGAATCATTGGAACTTTGGTTTGTAGTAAAAAGTGAATGTTGGGTTTCCTTACTGTAACCCTGAACCACCAAATGAAAAGAAATGCAGTTCATTCATCACTGAGTCAGCTGAGTCATTTTTTTAAACCAAGCTACTGAAATAAATTAACATTTCAATTATCTCTCTAATTCATCGAGTTTCTGTATAATAAATGAAATAGGTGCTGTGTTAAAGTCCAATATGGATATGAAATCAATGAAACAAATTGTTCAAATTTGGTTATCTTGGAATTATTATTTCAATACATTCCACAAGTTGGACAGACTGAACAACATCAGCATGGAAGATGAACGGCAGCGCCGTTGGTAGGTTGGACTTCCTGCAGGAACTCTTTGCTGGGCCTTCTGCCAAAATGTCTGTGTGTGAGAACCATCTGAGTAAAATGGAGCCATCTGTGGTAAACTCAGTTGACTAGATTGATTTGGAAAGGATCACATTTGTCTATGTAAGGTCCCACAGTTTACTATGCAGGTCAAAGGTCAAACACCAAGCATGAAATCAAACCAACTGTCTGTAGACCTCATACACTGAATTGTCTTGAGGCAGAAATCCAGAGAAGAATCCAGAAACATTTCTGCTGCTTGGAGGTCAGTGAACTGAACGGTGGAGGAAGCCAGTAGCCAGCAGGACTCTTCCTGGAGCCGCTGCCCTCTGAACTGAGCCATCAGCTCAGAGCAGAAGGGCTTCAGTCAGGGAGGAGGCCAAGAACCTGATGGTCTCTCTGTCAGAACTGCAGCGTTCCTCTATGGAGAGAGGAGAAACTTCCAGAAGGACAACATGTTCTGTGGCCAGAGAGCCACTCAATAAAAGTGTCATGACAACCAGTCTGGAGTTCACTAAACGGCACCTGAAGGATCTCAGACCAGAACAAACAAGATTCTCTGGTGTGGATGCCAGTAATGTTTGAAGGAAACAGGCATGGTTCATCACCATAACTACAGTGACACATGGTGGTGGCAGCATCATGCTATGGGGATTTTTTTGCAGCAGGAGGAACTGACGGACCAGTCAGGATGGAAGGAAAGATAAATGCAGCCATGAACAAAGACATGCTGGATGAAAACCCACTGCAGAGCATCCTGACCTCAGACTGGGGCGACGGTTCAACCCAAAGCACATGATCCAGATCTGAAAGGCTTCAGAACCAATCTGTGAACGTCCTGAAGGGGCCAAACCAGAGTCCAGACACGAATCTGATTGACATCTCTGGAGAGAGGTGAACATGGCTGACAGACGTCTCCATCCAACCTGATGGAGAAGAACGGAGCAAACAGCCTAAAGAGAGGAGGCTGAGCTGGAGGCTGCAGGTTCAGACTGGAGGCTGTTAAAGCTGCCAGAGGAGATCAACTAAGTATTATGCAAAGGCTGTAAATTTCCTGGCTTTCTACTTTTAATAAATATGCAAAACACCAAAACTTTTCACCACATTTTTACAATAGAGTATTTGTGTTGTTGAATTTTCAGGAAAGATATTCATGTAATACAATTTGGAATAAGGCTAGAACACGAAATGTGGAAAAAGTGAAGCGCTGTGAAAACCTTCCAGACACGTTGTAGGTTTGCTGCTAATTCACAGCTTCAGCTGATCTGTTACAGCAGGTGTTCTCACTTCTAGCTGTGGGAGTGGGCACACTGCGACACACTGCGACACACTGTGACACACTGCATAGGGCTTCCACATAATGAGAGTTGGGGCCACTTTGCAGTGCAACAGGTCCTGGCTACATCAGCCTATCTGCTGTACAGTTCAGACTTCTTTCACACCTCTAAATGTCTCTCAGTCTTCCCCGTTTGCAGTTGCTATGGTACACCTTCTCTCTAGTAGATTATAAAATGGTGTCTCCCCTGCTCTCCTTTGCTTTCCCCTAAGTACCATTAAGCTTAATCTCAACGCTGCGCTGGCAGCAAGGAATTATTGTCATTCCTCGACACCCACCTGGTTGCTGTTGGTGAGTTGCCATGTTAAGTGCTGTGGCAAGCAGCCCGGGTGCTGCAGCACTCCAGATAGATGGTGTTTATTTACCTCTGCATCTGTTTACTTGCCCTGTGCAGAGCTTGGCAGCAGGCAGATGGCTGCCGGCAGCTCCTCACAACGACCACCAGCCATGCACCAAGCGGAGAGGAAACAAAGTCGCTCCAGCAGGGTGTAAAGCAGCCATAAAAACTGCAATAAAGAGACGAACAAAAAACAGGGAGCAACCTTACACAGTGGAGGAGAATAGAGACGACACTCCTGAAAAGCTGAGGGACATCAGGTTGTTGTTAGGCACTTCTGAGAAAAGTGTGTTTAGCATCTTGTCAGAAGGCCGGTCGATGATCCTTCATCCCCTCATGAGAACTCTCCAGAAACACCTGACACTCTCCCATTCACAGCTCTGGATCAGAACCTGGCAGCAAACAGCAACATCCTTTAGGTGTCAGCTCACAGCTGAAATCACAACCTGTAATCCTGAACTCATCCTGCTTACAACTAAAATGGTTTTAGCTTGCTCAAAACACAAGAACTAGAGCTAATGTAACAGCAGTTAAAATGGATGTTCAACTACGAGACCCAGAACAAATTTTTCCCAAAGCTTAATTCATTTAAACTTTCACTTCCCCTGACCATCTCCTCTGTAGAACATGATGCTGAGTGGTAACTCCTCCTGCTGCAGCAGTGTGGATCTCAGATCAGCAGCTAAATGTCTGACAAATACTTTGATTGTGAAATTATAAGCTGTGATCTTCACCACTAAGAATAAACAAACATTTCTCTGGATTGGAAGTAATATTAACATCTTGGAGCGGCTCAGGCAGAGTCCTGACGTCCACCTGATGGAGATATGTGGAGGACGCTAAAGATTAAGGGAATGGCAGGGAGTCCTTCCATCTTCAAAGACTAGGAACTCATCACCAAGGGTAAATAAATCTTCAAAATAGTAAGCATGCAAAAAGCTGCTCAGCAACTGCAGCAAGAGTTTGATTGATGTGCCAGTTTTAGCACAAAATGTAAATCAAGACAGTTACATAATTGATCTGAAAATTGAATCTTATTTTCTTTTGGGAGCTGCAAAAGCAAAACAATCAGTGCAGCAGCAGCTTGCAGTTTCTTAAAAATCTTTTAAAAAATTAATCATGCGCAAGGATTCAGTTGTTTTTATTTCATAAACTGTTTCAGCCCCCCACCGCTCCGACATATCTGATCTGACTGACTTGTATTGTTGAAAAATTTCAACCATTTCAAAAAGCTGAGCACTCTCTCTCCATATCATTCCAACACATTCCAAGATGTTCTCACTGTGAGGAGTCTTGTGGTTAAACATAGTCTGATTGTTTTTCTCCAGGAAAACGATTCTGTTTCCTGAGAAACTGTTTCTGTTTCTGAAAAAAGGTTATCCAGTATCCAAAGTAGTCTTGACGGAGAGTTCAGTTATATGCAGTCTTGTAAAGATATTTTCTACTTTTATTATGTTTCAACTACAAAGTGAAGTGGAAAACTGCTTTGGTAGAAATAGAACTTCACTGCCAAAAGCCCTTCTGTGGCCTTTAGGATCAGATTTACTCACTAATGTGAAATATTCAGTCACAACGTACACACACATTCCTACACTTTAATATCCAATCTGTCAATTTCTCATGGCTTTAACCATTTTTACTGATATTGTTAAAAGTTGAGTGCATCTGTTCAGCACTCTCTACTGGAATTAATCAATTGGAATCCAGATTAGGATTAATCAGGGATCCAGTTATTATTAGCTAAATGTAACTTAAAGAAAATGGGTTTTTAGCCTTGATTTAATATCCTTCTCTGTGCTGCAGTCGTTAATTCCACTTTTACGGTTCTTTCTGAGTTTGGTTGCCATCTTGACTCACGTCAACTTTTATTGTTTCTGGTCTGAAGAGTTTCAAAGTTTCTGTGTCGTAGTTTAATTTATTCATTGTGTATTTTTTTTAACATGGTAATAAGACGTTATGTTGTACTTTGAGTTTAGTTTCCTATTTCCGGCTAATTTGAGGTTTAGTTTTATAAGGTGGTTTATTAAACATTTTCTGCAGTGCTTTAGTTTCATATCTTCTCTACTCTGTTCCTTATCTGTTCATTAAACTCACATGTTCAGTAATTAAACTCACTAGTTTGGTTCTCTTACTCCACATCCTGCTGCCACCAGTCTGTTCCCATCTCTTGAGTTCTGTTATTAAACTCATTTGTTCTCCATGGTTGTGTCATCCTTGTCTCTGCATTTGGATCCTCTTTAAAACCAAATCTTGTGACTATTTAAGGGGAAAACCAGACTTGCCAAGAAATGCTGTAACACCAAAGATCAATATCCAAGCAAACACATTTTTTTTTCCTTTTCAGTTCCTATTATACTATTTTTTTCCATCCATCTATCATCCATTGTCTTCTGGTTATATAGAATCTGATCGTGGGGGTAGCAGCCAAAGTAAAGACCCCCAGACTTCCCTCTCCCCAGCCACTTGTTCCAGCTCCTCCTGGGTAACCCCAAGGCGTTCCCAGGCCAGCAGAGAAACATAGTCCCTCCAGCGTGTCCTGGGTCTTCCCCGGGGCCTCCTCCAGGTGGGATGTGCCCAGAACACCTCACCAGGGAGGCGTCCAGGAGGCATCCTGACCAGATGCCCGAGCCTCAACTGGCTCCTCTTGACGTGGAGGAGCGGCGGCTCTACTCTGAGTCCCTCACGGATGACTGAGTTTCTCACCTTATCTCTAAGGGAGAGCCCAGCCACCCTACAGAGTAAAATCATTTCGGCTGCTTGTATCCGTGATCTCATTCTTTCGGTCATGACCCAAAGCTCATGACCATAGATGAGGGTGGGAACATAGATCGACCGGTAAATCAAGAGCTTCGCTTTTTGGCTCAGCTCTCTCTTCACCATGACAGACTGGTACAGAGGCTGCGCTGATCGCCTGTCAATCTCCAGCTCCATTTTTCCCTCATTCATGAACAAAATCCTGAGATACTTCAACTCCTCTACTCGGGGCAGGACATCCCCCCAGAGCCAGAGAAGGCTCTTTGCCATTGTTTCAATACAAAGGTAAAATTCTAACAAACATGAATAACAACATTTTAATTTTTACCTAAAACATATCTTAGATAACTGAAGTTCTAATTGATATGAATATATCTCTCAGTCTGTACCTAGCTGTGATTATTTCATGTGATGAGACGGTTGAACGTGGAGCTCAGCTGCCATGTGGGTTTATGGTGTCACTGTGGGCTCAGGGAAGGCTGTGCTGATTAGAACAGCAGAGTTGGGGGTCTCTGTGTTGTCTGTAGAGAAAAGCTGCTACCACTGAATGAAGTCAGAGAATTCAGTACAGGGACTGAAACTGCAGAAGAAAATCACTGCTCAAACTCTCTGCTGTATATGAACACATAACAAGTGTTTCTTCTCAGAAAAAGAGGAATGTCTGAGAAAATCTTTTCAATGTGTAACCGTATGAAGGAAAACTGAAAAACATGTTAAACTAAAGTAGCCTTTATATTATCTACAGTGGTCTTTAGTGAAAATAATCAAATCTAAATGTAGTTTCAATATTTACAGGATAACTTTTGCTGTAGTCTCTTGGATTGTAGTTGTTTTAAGATGGTAGGTATCAGGTTTTGTCTTACCACCGTAAATACACATTACCTTTGTTGTTGCACAACATGCCCCCCCCCCTTCTCTCTCTCTACTTCCTCTTCTGAGAGGAGGGAGATGTTGCTCCCAGCTCTCCGTCTAACGGGTGAATTGAGTTTCCTAAATCTGCCGAGATTTACCCTACCCAGAACTGAAGTAAACTCTGTTTAAGCTGGGTGCGAGAAAGACTAGCCTGGTTTCTGACGACCTTCATCCAGATGTCCCACCCTTTTTCACCCTGTGAACTAGCCAGATAGAGCAGCCCGGAATCAGCTAGTTTCACAGAGCACACCTGTTAACGGTCGCTCTTTCTCTTATTACAACTTGCACTTGTTACTGAACCAGGTTGGTTTTAGTGACTCGGGCGAGTCCCAAGGGTGTTGTTTTAGTTTTGGCTAAAAGCAACCTATAAAACATTTTCCACCTTCTCCTCCCAGAATCAAACTTCATAGCTATTTTACAACCATCAAAGAACTTTAAGGTGACTCATTAACTGAATGTCCACAACATCTTTTAGATTTTCTTGATGCTAATTATTTTATTAGTAAGGCAATTTTGCAAGGGTCAGTACAGCTTAATCAGTAGCAGAAATAATCAAATAAGTAAAATCAATAATCTAGCCTATCTTTCCCTAATGCTGACACTGTGAACTAAAAAAGGAAAACTTTGAGAGAGACGGACGGAGTTTGGCATTTTGAACCCCAGAACTGGCCTGATGATGAAAAAGGTGTTGCAGCAGCAGGAGGCTCCCAGTACAGGAAGAGTACTGAGTCAGAGCGGCAGATCTCGGGCCTCAGGGTGACTTCCTCATGCTCGTAGCGGCCCTCTCCTTCTTGTCTTGCAGCTCTGTAGCTCCTTTCTCCTCGTCTCACGATCTTTCTGGTCCTTGGAGATGTAGAAGAGCTGGTCTCATGGAAGGAACACACCAGTTCTTCCTCTTTGCCTTTGTTCTTTATCTTTGTCTTTATCTTCATCTTTGCCTTGGTCTTTTTCTTTGGGGTCTTGAACCCAGCTGATGAGAGAAGTGCAATTTGAAGCCACATGTTGCGGGGCTAACGGGTTGGTCCCCATGTGCAGAACAGTCTTCGGCTCTGTGGCTCCGGCTCTTCTTCAGCTGCAGAGTTCTTTGTCCATCTCGATCTTGGCTCGAAGCTGCCTGAAGGATCCAACCAAAGACTCCTCTTTGCACTCACCTTATATAGGATATACCCACCCTTTTGGTGCATTTGCATTGGCTAGCTTTGTCTCATTGGCTGACTGCTTGGACCGATAATCTCATATTCATCACCATCTTTGGACATGACCTGATGTCTGTTCTCATTAGAACAGACATCAGGTGTCTGATGTCTGTTCATCAGACACCTGATGAACAGACATCATCTGCTCATGCTGTTGAGCAACCTAGGGTTGCTCAACAGCCCTCTTGTGTCTAACCTTCTCTTAGGAAAGTTGAAGTTTAGCAATAAGGCGTTGGACACCTCCGCTCTCCCATCAGTTCCTCTTTCCACCTGACCCTTCACCTACCATCTACCTCTAACACAACATCAGTGACCTTTAGTTACAGTTACACATTTTACACCATTTCCAGTTCAATGTCAAAATCACATTTATAACCTTTTAGTTTCTCTGATTTAGCATTCACTTATAATATTATAATAACCATTACTTATTAGTTACTCTTATAATCATAATGTGAGTTATTACAGACATTTCTGAAAAGAAACCAATAATAATTCATTATTCTAATCATTTGACACCATGTTACAGTTACTTCTTTCACCTGTAAGTATTTCAATAAGTATAAGAGTAAGTGTAAATATTCTTATAATCAAACCAACATCAACCACCGGTTAAACCAATATTGATTATCGGCTTAATCATAAGTTATCATTATTAATTTAAGTATTTTACTCTGGGTTTTATTCAATTTCTCAAAACGTCTAGAATTTATTCCTTAAACCTTTAATGCCCAAAATGAGCAGTTTGAACTATTTTTATTCACTGCAGGCTGGAAACTTCCTCTTTCTCCAGGAAACCTGCTCTTCCTGTTGCATAACTCTCTTTCTGTCTGACTATGATTTTTTATGATTAAATAGAAAAAAGTAGAATTAAAGCAGGACACAATAACAACACACACAACCAGATTAATTTTATTACCATCTGACTCTACTGTTGGGTCTTGATGTCACCTGTATAATCAGTTTTAAAGATAACTTTATTTATTGTTATTATTAAACTAAAATCTCCAGCATGGGGAAGTGGGATGAGCTCGACTTTTCTCGACACCTTTGACCTCTAGGAAAATGTAACTTGGATTATTTAGTCTGTCTCACTGAAATAAAGATCACATCCAAGCACACATGCT
Organism: Poecilia mexicana; assembly: GCF_051168715.1. NCBI lineage: Eukaryota > Metazoa > Chordata > Actinopteri > Cyprinodontiformes > Poeciliidae > Poecilia > Poecilia mexicana. Next base: position 2,137,606 of record NW_028263380.1, on the reverse strand, counting down.
TTTATGCTTACATTGCTTACATGTTGAAAGTGTCCTTATGGCGGGACGTCCTCAAAATATGCATGCCCAGGACGAATAGTACAAAATAATGCAAAAATCAGAATGTTCCACCGTCTGTGTATGGAAGTGTTTGGGTGTTCCAGAGTAGCGATGAAATGTGACTGACTGGAGGGTTGCAGTGTTAACACAAGCTGGCGAGCCACGAGATGTGATTTAGGAAGACAGCAGCTTGGTAAATACATCTCACCCCCAGCTGAGGAAATCAATTACCTCTGCACTTCAAGCAAATTACTGGGAGCATGAGCAGATACATCCAAATGATGCATTAAACAAGAGGCCATGAAAATATATAGCTTTTTAACACCATGTACAGGGTGCAGAGGGAAACAGTGGAGCACCAGGCCTGATGTAGAGCCTCTTATCACTGCTTCTGAAATCTTTATTAGATTTATCACAGTTATAAAAAAAAACAAAAAAAACAATTGTGTTTTATTTCCATCTATCCAGAACCGATGCTAGGTCCAATCAAACTAAAGGTGAAGAAAATAATAGACTTCTAAGGCATATAAGCTTAGAAGAAACTAAGGTCCTCCTCCTTCAATGTCTTGATATTGTACACACAACTGCATTATTGCATCTGATGTGATTCAAATAATAAAGTCATCCATCTAATGAAGTATTTTCCCTCTGGATTTAAAATGATATTAAATCACTACTGAAAAACAACAATGTGCAAGCGACACTATTACAGAAGTACAGGCCGATCTCCAATCTTCCATTCATCAATAGAATTATAGAAAAAGCTTCACTTCCTAACAATGACCAACTGCCTTGATGTCATTTAGTCTCAGTACTGAGACTGCCCTGGTCAAAATGTTCAATGACTTCCATTTTAACACAGACTGTGGAAGAACCACAGTTCTGGTTCTGTTGGACCTCAGTGTTGACCATGACATATTACTGAATCGACTGGAGAGTTGGGTCAGACTCAACTGGTTCCAATCTTATATAAAGAACAGGGATTTATTTGTTTCAATAGGAAACTTCTCATCAAAGTGGACAGAAGTCACATGTGAGATCCAAGGTTCAACCCTAGGATCCCTCTTAATATCTACATGCTCCCATTGGCTCGGGTTATAATAGGAAATAAGATTAGCTACCATAACTACGCAGATGATAGTTATCTACATTATGATGTCACCAGGTGACTCTGAACCATCCAATCACTGAACAGATGCTTAGAACAAATAAATATGTGGATGTGCCATAACTTTCTGCAGCTGAAGGAAAACTGAAGTTATTATCTTTGGACCTAAAGAGGAAAGATTTAGAGTCAACACTCAGCTTCAGTTTTATAGAGAGAAACTAGAGATCAGACTGAAATCTGGGTGTAGTGATGAACTCTGACCTGAACCTTCAGAGACACATAAAGACGGTTACAAAGTTGGCTTTCTATCACCTAAAGAACATTTTCAGGATTAGAGGACTAATGTCTCAGCAAAAGAACATTTTGTCCTCTAATCCTGAAAATGTTCTTTACTGCAACAGTAAACAGTGTCTTCACAGGTTTGATTAAAAAATCAATCCTCCAGCTGGTGGTGATCTACTGCTGGAGTTCTGACTAAAACCAGGAAAATAGAGCACATCACCTAGTTCTAGATTTCTCCAAAAGCAGGAAGCAGCGTATAGTGCAAGGCATTATGGGTAAATACAACCAAAACAAACATGTAAATCCTTCCACAGAGAGAACAGACTTTAAAATACTGTTGTTAATTTATAAATCCCTGAACGGCTTAGCGCCACAATACATTAAGAATCTGCTGTTTTATTAACTTTCCAGTCCTCTCAGATCTTCTAGTTCTGGTTCTGGTTCTGCTTTGCATCAGAACCAAACATGGACAAGCAGCATTCAGCTTCTATGCACCACAAATATGGAACAAACTTCCAGAAAACTGCAAAACAGCTGAAACACTGAGTTCCTTCAGCATACACAATAAACACAGAGGGTCTTTATTTTAAACTAGGGCATAAGATTTGACTGTTGTCTCATCAGACTAGAAAGGTCCCATGGGAGACTGAGCTCTTGACAAAAGGCCCGGCTCAGTCATTGTCTCCAGCTCCCCTTGTTAGGATTCCAAAAGTGCAGTCTGCTGCTGATCACGATGATTATGCTGTGTTGAGTAATAAAACCTGGTAATCTCCTGCTGTGACTGACTTCAAAGATCTGCATCTAATGAAGTACCCGGGTCCATGAACTGAACAGACACGCCTGAGCTTTAGATGGAGCTCCCGTCTGCCTCACATGTACAACATTATTATTATTAAGATATATTTCAAAATTTCTGATATATTAGCGACACAATACACCTTAAATATAAAGTGAGCATCAGGGATATCAGCTTTGGAATCTGCCTTGTAAACAATCTGTCTCCATTTTTGTCTACACTGTGCTCAGTGTCTTCTTCAGTGGTTTTTGTTACATTGCCTTTTATGGTTCTTGGTGGAGCGCCACCACAGGCGAGAGGGGAACTGGTTTTTCAAAGGATTTGGTTGGTTCGACACAGTGCAGCGTGAAAGCGAACTGCACCAGCTGAAAATTTAACAAATGTTGTCATTTTGGTCCCCAATGGAACAGAGTCTACTGGACTATTAAGTGTGAAAACATCCTAAAACTCCCTCTATTGGAGTTCTATTCACACCACATGTTGGATGTGCTTGACCTTGAGATTATCCTCTCAGAAGACATTTTACTGTCTCCACTTCCTAAATTGCACTGTCTGTATAAAAGTCTCAGGATTAACCTGAAAGATGTGATTTGTTCTCCTCCAGCTGTTCGGAACGACCGGAATAAGAAGAAGAAGGAAAGTCCGAAGCCAGAACTGGCAGAGAGCTACGAGCTGACAGCGGAGCTGGAGACCATCATCGAGAAGATCCGTAAGGCCCATCAAGAAACCTTCCCCTCCCTCTGCCAGCTTGGCAAATACACCACGGTGAGTGTTCAGCCAGAAGAGGCACACATTCTTCTTTACTGTTGGATCAATGGGGACCTGGGTGTTTTCATTCGTTTACAGTATGTTATCTGACTCATGGAATTGTGCTTCTTGGATCCTGGCTGACAAATTTGCCATCAGCATATTGATAATCAATTTCTTGCACTTCACTCTTAATCCCCATTTAATTCAGCTGGAGTCCCCAGTTGTACAGTTATCACTGTCTGGACAAATCCTCCACAGAACCTTTTATTCTTTGCCATTAGGAATTGATTGGACATCAAGTGTGATGGAAGGCCAGTGGAAGGGATCATTATATTACTGTAAACATCCTGACCTCAGGGTTTGTTCCTCCCACTACGGTGTATTAATTTAACCTTTATTTAAACTCAGAACTTGCTGAGACCCAAAAAATGAAAAAAATAAATAAATAAAATAGTGTAGCAAAATAGCATCTTCAGATTCTCTTCAACTCCTCTTCAACTTTTGACAAGTTGGAAAAGTTTGACTGATGCATCAAACACAGCTTGCATTATTACCATCTTCTATAAATGTACAACTGAGCGAAGCTGGATGTCAAAAATGCTTGTCAATGCTGGAGATGGCTTTATATTCCACTGATGTGAAACCCCCTAAACACGAGTCCCACCAATGAATGATGGAAAGGCCTGATAGCGAGGGGAAACCAGGGTCTTATAGAAAGATGTCATCAGTCGGACACATCAGGGTCTGATTGTCTCTGAACAGCCAACTGTGTAGAGAAAATATCCAACAAAGCCCTGTGTAGATCTGCTTTCCTTATCCGCCCTGAGGGGCGGCGCTGTGCTGGGTAGAACTGTGAAAAAGATGGAGGTCATGAAACTAACGGCCTCAACACCTTGTTACGCCTTGACAGGAAAATGTTTGGAGCTCTAAGATGGCTGATAGCTGGAAAGAAAGTGGTGAGCAGTCGCTGACTGACACGCAGACACAGCAGCATTGAGACGGAGCTGACAGTCTAATATGCTTGTTTTCCAGCCGACTTACATATAGATTACAGCTGACGGCTGTGAGCCATGATTGGCACCCTGCTCTGCGGTGGGATGGGATGGGGGACGTCTGGGGACTGATTTGGTGATGTTAGTTTGTGAGAAATCTCACACACCTGTCAGTCATTAGGGTTGGGTTGGCCTACTAACCCCACCCTAAACATGTTTATATGAAAATAATCAAAGGCAACAGAGGCCCTAATGAGCAATAATGTGTCTCTTATTACAGTGATGAGATCCATTCAGTCAGTGACAATAGGTTTCACGGCAGAGCGGTGGAAGTGATGCTAAAGTAGGGCAGTCAGCAGCTTTTAGCTCTCTGCTGAGCGCAGCTGCACGTCGTCTCAGCGACAGTCAGCTTCCATCTTCATAACCACGTATTTCCCACTTCTCAGTACAAACACAAAGCTCCTAATCGCTGTAACCCTTCTTTGCTCCACCCTCATCCGTCTCTCATGAGACGTTTCTTCCATTTAGCCACGTAAACAGCCTGCATTGAGCTAAACTCCAAGGCTGAAAATAGTCAAACAAAAGAGAAAATATTGCTTTCCAGTGATGATACATAAGCTGGTGTTTGTTGTTTATTGGAGTCGACAGTCGGGCCTCTGATAAAGCTGTAATCTGGATCAGTGGTAATTATGCTTGCTCTCAGGCGTCGAGGAGTTCCTCATTATTTCAAGGGATTGGATCCTGATGCAGCTTTTGACTTCTCCTCAACAGAAACAGAGGAGGAGCGCCGGCTTTTCCGTAGATTAGGTTAAAGCTCCAATTATGTGGTGAAATATTCAAATCCTAGTCTGCGGTGATTTAGGAGTTCACTGGCGGGTTAGCACAGATAGCTCCACAATGAATAACCCTCCGCTGACAGTGATGGTGATGAAAAACGAGCCTGGCACTTTCAAAGACAAACTAAAGCATTAGTCGTCAACGAGGAGGCCGAGCGGGCAGCCGCCACCGCAGAACACGCCTCGGCCTGCAGATATTAGCCACATTACGCTTTGTCCGCTCTCTCCATCCATCTCAGGTGGCGGCTGCCTCCACAGCCGTCCCCCTTTCTGCATGTGTGCACTGGAGCCTGCTGATGTACCTCTTGGTGCTCGTTTCCACACTGCCAGGCTTTTTTTTAATGCAGCAACTTGTCTAATTTGTTTGGAAAAATGAACTTAAATGAAATTAGGATTCCCTGGTAACGTTCTTGTTTCCCTCTATTGAATTATGGGACTGGTGTAATTGACTGAGATTGCTGGGTGGGGGGAAGAAGGTTGGAGGAGGTTTTAAAAAAAGCCTAACGGTAACACCTCGTTACGCCCGGCTCATCCCTGTTTTTCATTGTGCTTTCCCTCCTCAGCCAGAGGGCACAACAAGATAAGTTGCTTTAATATCTGCCACTGTCACGTTCTTCACCCTGTCCATTGAGAAACAAACACTCTGTTACCCACATCGAATCTCCACCTCCTCCCTTCCCATCAAACTGAACGTCAATCAGTGGAATGTGCTGTTGTGTCGACTGCAGCTCGTTGACTGTGATTTAACACAGTCTTAATGTGCCTCTCACTTAACCCCTATCATACTTAATGATCTTTTTCTCTCTTAACTGTCTGCTGCCGCCCTCTTTCTCCCATTGTCTCTGTGGTGGCCTAACAGTAGATCCTTTGAGTGTGACAGTGTCCAGCAGCTGCCTCAGGGGGACGGATGTACGCAGCTGCCTGTCTCTTCAGTCACTTCACTGGCTGCTGTCCTCCAGCCCCCAGCCTCCTCCATGGGCTGGACCCCATATGCTGATTACACATTGGATGTTATATGAGTTTGTCCCTTTTTCCAGTTGCTTCTTCTTCAGTAATATATTTATGATGAACAAAATCAGTTTCAGAACAACCCTGGCTTGTGGGAGAATGTTCCTGGGGCTATTTTAGTTTGTAGAAGAAATCAAAATTTTGACAGGAAAAATTACTTAAACGGGCAGGGTTATGTAAAGTTCTGGGTTTTTTTGTTTTATATCAGGTTATGATGTTATTCTCTCATCAAAAATGTGCCTGGAGTGCTGCCTTGATACTTTCATGCATGTTTGAGGAATCATTTAATCGCTCATAGCAACCATTGAGCTGTTCAAAACGCCTGACTGCACCTAGCTCCACCTTCGAGGCGAAGCTCCTCCCCAGAGCTGCAGTTTCCCAGCTTCTGTGCTTACGCCTCACTGAGCAGCCCTCCCACACTAAGTTCCTACAGACTAGCCAGCAGAAATTAGCCAGCATGTGGTGGAACTGCGCCTCTGCTGAGCTCATCATATCTGAGCTGCTTCTCAGTGCTACGCTGGCTGGTAAAAATAGACTGTTAAAAGAGGAATGATGCTGTGATGACTTCCTGAAGGCAGAGTAATAAAAAGAGCAGGAGCTTTTTAAAGTGACACAGGCCTAATTTCAAGACGTTAATTTACTAAATCAATTAGTAATCAAACACATAATACTGCCCCTTTAATTTGTTCAAAGAATGAAATAGCTGGTTAAATATTCATAGAATCTAGAAAACAGTCATTTGTCAGAAACTAACTACAGAAGTAGTAGTTAGTATGGTGTATTTTCCAGGCACATAGTGCCATTTTATAACACAATAAAGTATGTTAATTTTAACTATTCTGAAAATGCTGCACATATCAAATGTGACCTAAAAAATTTAACACCTTCAAATTGGGCCTCTGTCACTTTAAGAAGCTCTGCCTTCAGGAAGCCATCACAACATGGCTCATCTATTAACCCCTTAACAATGTTTTTACCACATTCCACTGATAATTAGCTCCTATTGTGAGATCAGCAGATGCACAGTGCAGCTAGTTGTTTGCTAATTGCTGCTGGCTAGTCTGAAGGAGCTGAGTTTAGGAGTCAAGGGGAAGGGCTGCTTTGTGAGGCGGAAGCTTAGAATTTTGAAAACTGCACCTGAAAGGTGGAGCTAAGTCCAGCCAGGCATTTTGAACAACTGAATGGTTGCCATGAGAGACTGAGGGATTCCCCAACAATCCATGAAAGAATCAATATAACACTTCTGATCAAAGGATGACATCATAACACGATGTAAAGCTAAAGAGAAAGTTAATTTTACTGCTTACCTTTCCCCTCTCATTCCCTGATTTTCTCACTCTACTGTCTGAGAACATTTAGCTTCCACTTTTTTCATTTTCTTCACTGTAGCTTTGTCATCTCCAGCCTCCCTTCTTCTACTCCTGTATGTGTGACTCTGTGCTGTATAGCTGTACTAATGGCAGACCCAGCTCACTGCTACCTGTCACTGCTGGTCCTCTGCATCCCGCCCCTGCTCACTGACACTATTACCCTCATTATCGCAGGGCGCTTCCACCCAGCTCAGTGTTTCTGAGAGCTCGGGTCGTATGGAACCTCTTGACTGTATATTACTATGATGTGGAGCAGAGCCAGGAGGGCGCAGTGAGCAGATATTTAGCAGCAGCTTCTTGTCCTGACTCCCTGTGTTTGTATGTTGTAGAACTCGAGTGCAGACCACCGTGTGAGGCTGGACCTGGGCCTGTGGGACAAGTTCAGTGAGCTGGCCACCAAGTGCATTATCAAGATCGTGGAGTTTGCCAAACGAGTGCCTGGCTTTACAGGGCTGACCATCGCTGATCAGATCACACTTCTGAAAGCCGCCTGCCTGGACATACTGGTGTGTGTTCCTGCTTTTATTCTGAAAGAGCATGCTTGTTTATCATCATTTGTTTTTTTCTGTTTCAAAGCTGATCTACCAACTTCAAAAAGATATCTTTTTGAAGCTGAATAGTGATCAAAGTTTGCTTGGGTCAGTATTAACATTTTATTCCCAAAGGAGTTGAACATGTTCATACACAAATTGGCAACTAACAGTAAAATTTTGCATCAACACAATACAATTGCATTTTCTTTTGTTGCATGAAACAGTGTAAATGGGACAGGTCATATTTTTGAAGTTGGGTTCTATGTTAATGTTATGACCAATAAATATGGTTCCAGCAGTAGATCACCCTTAGCAACCTCCATTTGATGAATCTAATAACTGGTGAGAGCAGGCCGGACATCCATCGTCTGCACCTGCTTGTCCTTGCAAGGTTGTGGGGGGCTGGTGTTTATCTCCAGCTGTCACTGGGTGAGAGGTGGGGGCACTCTGGACAACATCAACACATCTCCATCAACATAGAGACACACAGGACAAACATGCATGCTCACTATTTAGTGCAGTGATGCCCAAAGTCGGTCCTGGAGGCCCGGCATCCTGCGTGTTTTAGTTCTCACCCTGGTTTAACACACCTGGATCAAATGATGGCTCATTAGAGGCCTAAGAAGAACATTGACTTGCTTCACATCAATGATGGTTGATGTTACCATCAGGGAGAGAACTGAAACATGTAGGATGCCGGCCCTCCAGGACCGACTTTGGGCAGCCCTGATTTAGAGAGACCAGTTTGCAGTCATGTCTATGGACTGTGGGAGGAAGCCGGGGTACCAGGAGACAACCCACCCATACAGAAAGACCTCAGGCTGGGATTCAAACCTACGACCTTCCTGCAAGAAAACAGTACGACTGAGTGCGCCACCGTCTTGACTCGAAAACTTTCAGTTGGTGGGTGGTAGACCATTGACAGTCAAGGTCTTCAGTGTAGATAACCATGAAACACAAAATACAAAGCTGTTTGTTGATAAAAAAGAGCATTTACATGAACTGCTGTGGCATCTTGTAGGATTTTGCTCTTGGTTCTGCTCTGAATCTTGTATCTGGAATCTAATCACTGTTAATGAAGTAAATACTCTACAGCTTTGTTTATACTAGAACGCCTGGAAACTGCTCGTATTTTCATATGCTGATTGAGAAAATGTTCCACATTTACAAGTGCCACCATGCATCAGCTGTAGTTGTTATGCCAGACCACTATGTGGCACTGTGATTTTAGCAGGTCTTTGAATGAACATGCATTTCTGACTCTCAGCTTCCACCTCACAGTAAACAGAAACCCATTTCTGTCTCCCAGGAACCAAGTGCTCATGTAACATATTCCTCATCAGAAACTGAACAGGTTCAGTCAGCACAACACAGCACTATGTGATCCGCCATGTGTAGAATAAACCCCACAGCCGTGTGTAGGGTCACAGCTGTGGAGCACTTCACACCTTCATGGGAGGTTTTACAGAAAAGCTTCACTCAGACCTGATTTAAAAAGTGCTGATGTGAGAGAATCCAGTCACTGGTGTAAACAAGCCACTGGGTCTCAACTGGTTTTTTTGAAGAGCGGCTCCATGTAAATGGGAGCCTAAGATAGTTAACTATCGACAAAAAAAACTATTTAGATGCACCATTTGTCTGATTGCTTGGTTAAAATAGACAACAGTTTGCATGACTGTTAGAAAGTGTTTTTAGCTGACATATGTTTCTTCATCTATCTGTATTTGCTGATTGGATCAGACTGACAAATAGCTTTTAATGATTCAACCAATCTGGAAAAGTGGAATTCTCCCTCAAATGTCACTTTGGAAACTTTTTTTTTTTCATAAGAAAGTAAGATAAACTTACTTTAACAACAATTATTAGTACAGTACTTGCAAGTTTGAACCACACTTCACAGGGGATTGCACTAGAATGGACTGCATAGAATTGAATTGAGTTACTATATGAACAATGGGATTTAAACTAGATGGCTCTGGTTTTAGTGTGATGCCCTGAGGTGACCTTTGCAGGGAACTGCCTCTGTCTGACTGAACTTAACTGAACTGATTAAGGTTCTTGTTCTCCCTCAATTTGAAACAATCTTTTCACTTCTTCAAATAGCATTCTGAGTTAATTGCTTAGCTCTCCAGAGGAAACGCCATTTATCATCCAACTCAGCTCCCATCAGGCCGTCCTGATTGGGGGTTTGTCTGGGCTGACCAGCCGGAGTCAGACACGTCAGATTACTCACCACGTCTGTCGATTCAAAACTTTATGGAGAGTAGATGTCTGTAGTGAGCATTTTCTCTGACTAAACTGATTAAACTTTTAAGATGGCTTGCGTGTGTGTGTGTGTGTGTGTGTGTGTGTGTGTGTGTGTGTGTGTGTGTGTGTGTGTGTGTGTGTGTGTGTGTGTGTGTGTGTTTCTTATATTGTCACTGATGACCAGTCAGTGGCTCTGTGTTTGTTAATGATAGTGTGTTCTTTATTGAGCACAGATGCGGAAATGTCTGCAGGCTGCTGGGTGATTGTTTGTCATTTAGCAGTTGTTAAGTGAAGCGACATGCTGTAGTAATGGAACTGCAATAATGAGATGGAAAATGGCAAATGGCTGATTCTCTTCCCCTCTTGTTTCTGTCATGCATACTGGAGTGGGAGGTGGAGGGGGGAGGGCGGTGGGGCAGGTGGGGTATTTAACATTCACTGCACAGACGGGGGGAGGAGGGAGAACGTATAAACACTGATGACAGGTTTGTTATGCATTTTACATTTTTGACCTCTAGGGCTCTATTCTATTTTTAGAAACAATCAAGGTCATTTTTATTGTTTTGGATCTGGACGTAAAATACATTATGTTATCATTCTGAGATCATAATGTATAAGCTGTGTTTATACACTGACATTTTATAATCGCCTTGAGTTCTTTTGTCAGTCATGTCACAAAAATTTATATCATGAACATATACAATAGCTCTATATTAATTAGTATTCTCGTTTTTTGCTGTCCCAGGTAAACGTGTGCATGTGTAGGGCAGTGATGTTAACATCTACTGAAATATTTCTTATCATGGAATGGAAATAAATACCTAAATCAGGTTGGATATTTCAGAGAGAGACTGGGTTTCTCCGTTAAAAGAGAAAGTGTCTGCCATATGGCAATATGTTTAGTTTTGCTTCTGCTTAAAGCGAAATGCAAATGTTGGTGAGATTTGTTGAAAAAGAAAAGCTTAAGAACCTCATTCAGACTACGAGGTGACACTTCCAGAGGCTCAGAAACACGTCGCTGTCTAGAAGAGGCCGCAGATGAAATAGAGGTGTAAACGTATCCGACCTTTTGAACACTGTGCTTCCTGTGATGTGGGGAAGTGCATTATGCATTTTAACTGTATAAGTATAACCGTGGCTTTAAAAAAGAAGAATGCCCCCCTTTTCAAGATAAAGCCGGCAAAAGACGTTGAAAGAGAGAATAAAAACCCCTGGCCACTTTGAAGACGAGTTTTAAGCCTCGGCTCCATGCTTGTTGAGGATAGTGGAGGCCTCTGGTTCAGACAGGACGGTTAAAATATAAAGTAACAATATGCAACATTGTGTATCCAAGGTGCAAATTTGTGTTCCATGTGAATGTTTCATTATAAATGTTATGGCCAAGAGAGAGGAGGACAGTGATGAAGAGGAAGGGAAAGGCAGACAACTGGTTGGCCGACAGGAGTGACTGAGTCAGAAAAGGTCTGAGATCATGATCTCATCCTTCAGCTGCATTCAGCAGAATTTATTTACTGTTTATGTGACTCTGAACACAAGTGGTTCTACTGGATTCTGTTAATAGGTTGTAGTTTTCAGATTTTTATTTGTGTTTCCCTTTTAACCTTGCAGTAATGCACTACTTTGTGTTGCTCTGTCACATAAGATCTCAAAAATATCACATAAGGTGGTGAAATACCAGGGTTTAAGATAGTTTTGCCAGGCCATCTTTTTTCAAGCATTGTGGTGCATTTCTCTAAACAAATAACACAAACTGCAAAACCCGATCCATGGCAAAAGTCAGCCACGTGCTCAGAATGGATAATTCATTCCTCAAAAGAAAAAAGTTTCCATCTCAATGAAAGTTTCAGCAAAATAAAAAGTTCTGACAGCATGTTTGTGACCCAGACAGCCAAAACCTGAACATGTTTTCATTATGACAGTCCACTCTCTTCATGTCTGAGTAAAAAAAGTTTGATATTGGTGACAACACCTGAAAATGCTCATGACAGATACTATTTGCGCAGCCATTTGAAACCTATAGTAGCATATGTTATTCACAAAACAGTGAATATGATGCTTCATATTTTCACTGTACAGTTTGCTGTGAGTAGTGACTGAAGAACCAGATGGTTACCCGCTCAGAAATAGACAGTAGCTCTTATGGTTCAGCCATATTTACTTGACCTAAAATATCAGAAGACACATGAATTGTTCTATTATCAACACATATAGTTATGGATGCATCATCTAATACAAATGGCCTGGAAATACCTTGGGATTCTCCTGGAGGAATTTTCACATGTGGCTGGGGAGAGAGAAGTCTGGGCCTCGATGGATGGATGGATGGATGTTCACAGTACAACAAACATAAACATGTTTTGAGTAGGGCTGAGCAGAGCTGCAAAATGGAATTAAATTGGAGGAAACAACATAGAATACTGTGAATCATTCTGACACATCTAAACTGAAACGGTGCAGACAACGTCACTTAGAGCTAAATCATAGGATTCATGTTTGTCATTGCTTACAACAAATTAATGCTTCACACAATCCTCCTGATCAGTGAAAGGTGAGATTGACCTGAAAGGAATCCTTCAAACTGGGATAAGTTTTCTGAGAAAGCTGCTAAAGAAATTAATAGAAATTACCTTGACAGATTTTGACCTGTTATTTATTTTTCTATGTGAGAACTAAACCAATGAAATGAAGATTATTAGTTTTATAGCATTTACAGTAGATAAATGTACAGAGACAATACAGATGTGCAAAAGCACTGGAAATTTCTTGGAATAAATGAGAAGCTGCTACAGTGGTGAGCACAGATGAGTAAATGTTGTGGAGGTTGAACTAACAGTTATGAGAATTGAACTTCTGCTCAGCAAAATGCATCAAACGCCTGAAAAGAACCGTAAATAACACCACATGCATGTTTTGAGAGGATGTCAACCCAGTCTGCTTTCACACTGCTGTAAGAGAGCTGTGAAACCGCTGACAATAAAATCTATAAATTATTCACAAAGATGTTTCTTAATGATAAATGGAACTGCAAACAAACGAGCCCACTCTGGATAAACTAGCAGCACATGCGCAGAACGTTATTCTGAAAATGGATTTTTATTGACCTGGTCTGGTCGTCCAGGCAGTGGCATGCTGACGGATGGTCTGGGAGCTAACACTGACCTGGTCCTACTGTCTGATGAGACGAAGCAGTGGTGGAGGGAAAGACCGGGGACGCGGGGTTGAGAAGTTGAAGGCCGACTGTGATGGTTTTCTGGCTGTCGCTCAGCCATCATCATCTGTTCAGCAGCACATTTCCATGGTGAAGGACGCAGCCATTGTGCTGGGTGAGGGGCGTATCAGAGGAGAGATCAAACAAATGTGTATGGATGTATATGTGTGGGACAGAGCCGGAGTGTGTCTGGGAGCAGGCCTGGCCAGCCGGTGAGAGCCACCGCCAGCAGCCATGTTTTATTCTGTTTCATGTTGCAGACACGCCTGTCACTCACTGTCAGAGGCAGCCCACTCAAACCGCTTCAAAGGCTCCACGCTCACAATCAGCTGCATTATTAGGTGCACACACACACATGCATACACACTCAAACACAAGCACACATTCAGAGCAAGGTGATTCTGCAGGGGTTAGTGGAAGGTCACTGTTTTGCTTCTCTGAGGTTTTCTGGCTGCTAAAGCAGCTAGCGTTAGGCTATGCTACATGCTATATGAGAACCTCATTGGTTGCACATGCAAGACAGGGGAGTGCTGTCTTCTGCTTTGCCTTCCTAGAAAAGTGTGTGTGTGGGAGGAGGGTGCCACCCTGTGGGTATGCAGCTAATATAATATGCTATTTTATTCATTTATTTATATTCCCATAAATGTTCTTGTACGGTTAAGGGGACAGAAACCAATAAAAACAACTGAATCTGCTTCATATTCCTGCAAGCTAACTGAAGGTTTGCCCAGAACCTCGTTCAGCTACAGAACGTGTTTGTTCAGATTTTCCTACCACATGATTTTCCTCCTCTAAACTTTCCATTGCTGTACTTGGATGCAGCCAGCTGTGTTATCAATGACCTCTTGTTGCTCCTAGTGACTGATTATTTTCTGTGGTTACTCTTAAATTTTGATTAATTTAATTGCAGCAACATGTCACGAGTCAACGATTGTCTGATGTGATGTAATTATTATCTCGTTATATAAATATGTAATGTTCAGTTTCCTGTTTATGGAGCTTGTTCTGACCATTTCCTTGCCCCTCCCTTCCTTCGCCCTCAGATCCTGCGTATCTGCACACGGTACACTCCTGACCAGGACACCATGACCTTTTCAGATGGACTGACCCTAAATCGGACACAGATGCACAATGCTGGCTTCGGCCCGCTCACCGACTTGGTGTTCACCTTTGCCAACCAGCTGCTGCCCATTGAGATGGACGACACAGAGACGGGTCTTCTCAGCGCCATCTGTCTCATCTCAGGAGGTTTGTAGACCAGAACTCAATGCTTCTTATGAAACCTCTCTAGTTTTGATTTGACGCAGTAAAGTGTTTAATAAATGCTGTGGCTAGAGTTCTGACCAACACCAGGAAACTGGCTCACATTACATGAGTCTACTGGCTCCCAGACTGGTGTTGCTGGTTCAGTATGAGCCATGGAGAACCAGGAGGTTTTCACTCCCTGATCCCAGAACCAGAACGAAAGACGAGGCTCCGTTTGGTTCCTGGGCTCAGCAGCTCTGGGGCAAACCGTTTCTTCCTTTAAACCAGATTTATCAGTTCTATTCGGCTGTAGCTTTTCTGCTTGCTGAAATTTTGTCATTTTAAAGTGTTTCCTTTAGGTGAGCATGTCTCAGGTTTTAACCATTTCTGGATGAATCAATCTTTTTTTCCATGTTAATTTGTTCTTCCTATAAAACACTTTGAAGTATCTTGTGAGTGAGTGGGCCTTTAGTAGGTATGCAAGTTATTGATGACTTAATCTAAAATTGATTGATCTTATCAATCGACTAGAAATTAATTGATAAACGGAAACTTTCTTGAAACCCTGAGTTCTCTCATGTATCAGGAGGGTCGACTGATTTCCAGAACTCGAAGGAATGAATTTTATATAAAATGCTGACTTTTAAAAAACGAAGCATATCATTATAGTTCTATAATTTTTGTGCAGGTGTATTAAAAACTGACTGAATAAACAGAAAAGTGTGGCTTTATCACATTATAAAACTCAGACATATTTATAAATAAGTTTATTGGAACCTCTTAGGTTGCTGAACATGATTTGGACGGCAGCCTGTACTGCCCATCCTGATCCAGCTCTCTGCTGTCCGGTCGGGCTACAGTCAGAGGTCAGAGCCACACTTCATGCTGTTAGTCTTGGTTCCAGTTCAGATTCCTTCTCATTGGTCGTCATTGTTGCTCTAGATGGAATGTTACAACTTTGCGCATTAACTCATAACACTCAAAATCAGCCATGCTTATTCGCATCAGGTTTTTTTTTCCAACACATTTTAATTTTCCACTTTTCTGTCATCACATCCTTGCCTCATTGATTTTTGGTTGAGAGGCAGACGCTGCTCCGCCATGCAGCTCGGCTGAGTGAGTGTTACTAAGGTGTCACTTAAGGAGCTTGTCAAGTGTGTACATTTTAAACCAGAACGGCATAAAGAACGTTTTCAATCCCACACCAGGGTCTGTTTAGACTGTATTATTTTGCCATTCTGGGATCTCGCGCCATCTTTGTTTCTGTATCAACTGAATCAACATAAGGATGACCAGCGGCGCTCTCTTCTGGTGGACGTTATTACTTAATCCAATGGAACTCATTTTGCTCAAATAAACATTAATCAACAATTAATCCTGAGTCAAGTAGAAACTTACCAGGAGCCAGAAAACATCTGTGACTGTTGGAAGCTTCGTAACAGTGGAACCAGTCTGGTGGGAAATGTCTTTTAAATTTATGTTCAAATCGGCTGCTGGGGTGGAGGAAGGTGGAGGAACCCAGGGTGTGGGTGAGGGGTTGGTTCTGACTGCTTTGCTCATCCCACCTGTCAGATTAATTTAGTTCAGTCTGAGACCAACTTTAAACAGTCTGCAGCCTGATTACACCGCATCATTAGCAAAGACCTGTTTTGAGGACAATAAGTAAATCCTGAAAGAATAAGCTAATTCACTTCCAGTTCAAAGAGCTGGACTGCCCTTTATTTAACTCAGAGGGAGCCTCTATCGATTCCTCCATTTACTACAGAGTGAAGTTGCAGCCAGGTTTTGGATAGAGTGAACTAAAAATCAGCTGCTGTTATTTAGAGGAGAGGGGAGGTGGAGAGGATGAGCAGGTATGAGACAGCTGCATCAGTCAGCTGGCTGCAGGAGAGCAGTCTGAGGAGGAAAACCAGAGCATGAGTCCCTCCATCATGTCAGAATGCACATGCCTTAATGTTGAAGTAGAAGTCCTTCTCCTTCAGTCGCACAAAGTTTCACTGGAGAGTTGAACACATTTGTGTCTCATTATTCCTCTATCTGTCCCTCCTGCCTGTCAGTTTGTTAGGAGATCAGTCTCCCTCTCCACTGGGCTCACTCTGCTCAGCGCGCTTTTACTGAGGCCTGGGAAAACATTACAGGCTCTTGCATAATCCATGAAAAGTAAACCACACCTCTGACAGAGGGGCCAACACTATCAGATTCCAGAGTACACACTGCCACCTCCTGGCCAGCTGAGGTACAGCTTAGGTCCAGTCTGTGGGAGGGATGGAAAAATAAATCTTAGACTTCACTCCAAATATTGAACCCAGCAGGACCTCCTTGTTGCAACAGGATGACCCCAGCGCCACCAGGTGAAAGATTTTAGAACTGTTTTATATATTATTGTAAAGCCTGATTCCTCCAGAAGTCAGACATTCACATCACTTCACAGTACTTCATTTTGTCAGCTGTAACAGTTGGAAAGACTTTTGATATTTGTTGCTAAAAAAAAACAAATAAAAAAAGCTGAATTTTGTATTGAAAAATTAATGTTGAAAATTATTCTGATGGTAAATCAGATCCCTTGTGTGTTTTACTATGAATAACCCTAATGATTAGACTGGTAAAAATCTCTTTTGATCATATAGTAGACATTAACTTGTTACACAGAAGTCTCCAGGCTGACCGTGTGTGTGTGTGTGTTTGTGTGTGTATCAGATCGCCAGGATCTGGAGGAACCCTCCAAGGTGGATCAGCTCCAGGAGCCACTGCTGGAGGCTCTGAAGATCTACGTGAGGAAGCGCCGACCCAGCAAGCCACACATGTTCCCCAAAACCCTGATGAAGATCACGGACCTGCGCAGCATCAGCGCTAAAGGTAGGAAGGCCATCGACATCTGATGGACGGTGAGAGGATCAGGCCTAGAAATGCAGCAGAGATGGTTAGGAGTCCAGTAACAGTCTGTAGAGGTAGACATGTTTGGATTCACATCTAACTGTATGAGCTCAAATTTAATGCACCAATCAGTCAAGTTTATTTGCGTAGCACGTTTCATCAACAAGGCAGTTCAAAGTGTTTTACATCATGAAAACATAAAAACATCATAAATGTATCAAATAGTCAACAATTGTGAAAACCAGTAACAGACACTACATTTTGTCAAGGAAATGTTCTTCAGGTGACAGAAGACCGACTTTGTAACTGTCTTCATGTGTCTCTGAAGGTTCAGGTCAGAGTGATAAACTCTGACCTGAGAGATTAGATTTCAGTCTGACCGCTAGTTTTTATCTGTAAAACTGAAGCTGAGTGTTGACTCTATCGTTCCTCTTTAGGTTCAAAGATAATAACTTCAGTTTTCTTTCTGTTCATCTGGAGAAAGTTATGACACATCCACACATTTATCTGTTCTAATATGGTAGCTAATCTTATTTTCTGTTTTAACCCGAGCCAGTGGGAGCATATAGATATTAATAGGGGTCCTAGGATTGAACCTTGGGGTATCTCACATGTGACTTCTGTTAACTTCAATGAGACATTTTCTGTTGAAACAAAGAAATCTCTGTTCTTTATGTAAGACTCAAACCAGCTGAGTTCTGGACCGGAGAGTCCGGCCCAACTCTCCAGTGGTTCCAGTAATATGTCATGGTCAATACTGAGGTCCAACAGAACCACCACTGTGGTCCTTCCACAGTTTGTGTTTATGCAATGCAACAACAATGAAGTTCAGCCACTAAACTGTAAACTCCGTTTAGCTGAACTGGTGTTTAAAGTTTTAAAGTGGTCTTGTTCTGCTTGCTGTCCTCCAGGAGCCGAGCGAGTCATCTCTCTGAAGATGGAGATTCCAGGTTCCATGCCCCCTCTCATCCAGGAGATGCTGGAAAACTCAGAGGGTCAGGACGGTCAGATCAGCAGCAGCAGCAGCAGCAGCACGTCCACTGAGGCCGGGGCCAGTCCCAGCACCAAGGACAACGAGTCGCCAGAGTCCTCGGACCCCGACGAGGCCACGCCCCCTCCGCCCAGCACCGAGCCCTAGGAGGCACCAGGTGTCTCTTTAACTCGTTCAGACATTCCTTTGCACAAAAAGATCAGCCAACAAGGAGCTGACCCTCTATAACCTCTTTATTCCTTCTCTTTTGCTTGGTGTAACATTAACTTTAAATCCTTCTATTTTTCTCTCCAATTTACTCAAAAAATTTTTCTCCTCTAAAAGAAAACAACACAGAGGCCTCAAAGGATGAGTGCTCTGCATTTGGCTGTGAGTGGAGCTGTAGTTTGGGGTCAGGACTCAGGAGGAGGGCCCTTGGGGGCCTCCCCAAACACCACAGATGATACTCCTCAGGTCTCCTGTGTAAATTCGTATCTGCATGACGGGAGTTTGATAACGATTTCTCTCTCTGTGTTTCTCCGTCATCTCTGTCCATCAGTCGTACTGCTGGCATACACACACTGTACATACCATGGTATGGTCAGGCCTCTGTTTGTAGGATGAGTTTTGTGGTGCTTGTCCCATCGTGTTGATTATTTTCAAAGTTTAAAGCAGAACTAATTTTAAGTTCTTTAAAAAAAAATATCTAGAATGTTAATGCACATAGATATGACTGAAGTCAGACATTTTCCATCTGTTTGTATATTTAAAACTGCTCTTTAGTGTTACGTGACGTGTTGTTCATGGATGAGTGTGCATCCATACCTGCAGAATGCAGCGCTTCCCTCCATACCTGCAGCTGAGTCGGTTCAGCTGTTTCTTCAGGGAGGGAAGCAAACAGCAGAGGCTTTGATACACACTCATCAGACCGGCCGGGTCAGACCTGAGCGAGTAGATTCACACACACACAGACACACACACTGAGGCTGTCTGCCCAGTAAAACAACCTAGACAAGAGGCTAAAACTGTCTGTCAGCTTAATCAAAATCTGACACAATTCTTGCACTTTATGTTTTGTTACTGACTTCACAAAAAACCAAAATCTATTTTTTTGTAAAGTTTTGACCTGTTGAAAAAGGCTGCTAACGATTCCAAGCTCTCTTTGAGAACTATAATAGGAACAGAAATGTTTTGCTAGCGCAGCAGCAGAGGCACTTGTCTTTAGCATTAGGAAAATGCAATGAAGGCAGCTTGCATGGTTAGCATTAGAAATGAAGCCCTCTATGTGTTCCATTGGAACTCAGACATTAACTTTCTGAAATCCTACAAATATTCCCAGACCCAACATGTTCCTTGACAATGACAGCACAGGCTGGAAGAGAAAGAGGACAGTCTTTGTTCAGCCTTCCTGTTATCTGCTGAAAGTCTTGCTCTGTCTTAGATCCTAGTAAAACTGCAGACTTCATCCTACTAGAGCTGCATCGATTGCAGTTATCTATAAAAATCCTCACCTCCCGATTCCGATTTTGACCGATACCAATATTTTTGTCTGAAGAGTCACTAAATATAGAGACAAAGTTTCTAAGTTGTCAACAGTGGGGCGAGTATTGCTAACCGCTAACATGCAGATGTGACCCCTTTGGCTGACAGTAGCTCATCAGATTGCCAGTCATCTGATTTATGGAGCAGACTGTTTATTAGTTCACTTCTAGTCACTACATCTCTGCCTGGAGAGCGCTGTTTCATGTTTATGCAGCTTCATACAACTCTTCTGACTTAATCTGAAACTAACTGACAATGTTTGAGTCTTCTCCAAGTAGAAACATCCACACCACGCAGAGTACGGATGGATTTCTAACAGGCTGACCACAGTCGATCAATCTGAAGATCATCTGGTTCTGGTTACCAGCTGATGATTCTCTGGGATAAAACCTTTCATATCAGGGCTGAATGATTCAATTACGTTCACCTGGAAGGATTCGGCTATCTCAACTGTAAAAATCAGATAACTTCTTTGTATTATTGCAAAACAAACAAATCAGGTGAGATTTAGGACTATTCCTAATCTAGGTCATTGTTCCAGCCAGATGCAACCCAAAACTCTGGTCTGCCTTCATAGTAAATGTTTCTGTCTCAGTGATCAAACTGTTTTTTTTTTCCTTCCATTCTGACATCAGCCTGCAGCTGGTTTATATTTCCCAGAATGAAGTCGGCCTAATGAGTGTGTATCTGCTGCTGTCGACGGCGCCGGAGCTCTGCTGTGGCCTTATGAACAGAGCTCTGCATCTCACCTTCCTCCTCCCTCATAAAGTGTCTTGTTTGAACCAGTGAAACACGGGAGCAATGCAATCCTTAAACACACTAAACACCGGAACACCGGGCCTCCTGGGTCCGGATGATTGTAGCTAACACAGAAAGCACACACTGGGGTGGGATCGGTAGCTCCACTCCAAATGTTTGCCTTGCTCTTCTGACCTGACTGTGTAAGCTTTACCTAACGATGCAAAATGAGATTCCAGATGACCTCTGACCCCTCCAGACAGCCAACTGAGCAAACGCTTCCTTCGGGAGGCGAATCCAACTGAGCTGGTATGGAGGCGTTAGGAGGTTCCTCTGAAACTAAAACATGATCCTGGAGAGCTGCCTTTCTCCACAGCCAAGGTCACATGTGAAGCTGAACCATAAGAGAAAAGACACTGTTATGACCTCCTGAGGGACCCAGACCCTCCACTGCCTCAGGGCCCATCAGCTCCGATGTGGTAATCCATATTTCAGCACAGATGATATTTTTTAATGCATTAACTGAAAGCAATACCTTTTCATTTTGAAAAGAGTCATATTCACTTCTTTGTTGACAGTAAAGTGACTGAATCTCGTTTTAAAGTCTGTTTTGCTGAAGGAAAAAAAAATTAAGCAGAATTTCCACTGAAGAACTAAAAGGAAAACATCGGCTTCGCTGCAAAATATTAACAAGAAAGAAACTTGCACACTACCACGTCTCACCTGGTTACAGTTAAAGGAGTGGATTGGATTTTGGGAAGTGGGGTTATGTTGAGAGATTGTGGATAGTAATTATCTCACCTGAAGTTGATGATTATATTAGCGCCTTCGCTTCAGTGAAGTAGAGCTTCATTTTAGAGCTAAACAGAGTCAAGTCTGATCCAAAACACTAGGAGATAAGTGCCTTCAATCAACTCCAATCTCTAAATGTGACAGCGGTGCTTAAAAGGAATTTCATTTACCACTTAGAATAGAACAGACTTTATTGATCCTAAAAAGGGAAATTGCTTATTTGTTTACAAGCTACTCCATCCAAAGTGTTAAATATTACACTTTATATGCTGATGGTTATACAGATATGACCATAAGCATCTGAAGTGTAATAGTGTGATTTCATAATATCACACTTTTTTACCAGTATGTAAAATACTGGTAAAAAAAAATACCACAGTTTCATAGTGATAAAAATTTAAACCAGAAAAGCAATAATAACTCCTCTTGTTGCTTAATCAATCTATGACACTGAACACAGTGGAGCTCCAGTATTGGTGGGGATTAAGGACCACGACCGCCCCATCTGAACATTAACTGTTTATCATAATAAACAGTTAATGTTCATTACTGTTACCTCATAAACCAAATATACCTCAATATAGCACTATATTGGAAACCGTCTTAGCACTACAGCAGAAGCTAACTTTCACCGTCTTCCTAATCTTCGCTCTTAGGGGTTCAGTCAACCAGTGCCAGGAAAATAAATGGCGCTCCTGGATTGGTTGCTTTGTAAACTCCAGTCAATAGTGTGTTAAGTAGCATTTCGCAAAGGTATTTTATTTTGACTATTTAAGATCATAACCTCTACAAAAAAGTCTGTGAATAGGCAAATTTTCCACAAATGATTACAAATTATGTTCTACAGAAAAATGTACAAATAGGGGTCTTGTATTAATGTTATCTATAACACAGATTTTTTTGTTTTTTATTTTGACACATAAACAAGCAAACAAACGTCTGTAGCTCTGTCCCCTACACTGGAAAACCACAATATCTTACCCAGTATTTTTGCCACGATTCTAGACTGAATATTTAAAACTCAGTAGACAAAATGAACTTACCAGTAACTTTTCAGCAAGGTAGCTTATAATATTAATATTAACGAAGAACATTTTCATCAATATTAAGAAATTATTGATTTGAACCAAGCTCTTATATCCTCCCTATTGTTTTCCTATTGTTACAAAGTGAACATCACACAGTGATGTTAGCCGGCTAACTAGCCAGGCTATCTGCTGTAGCAGTGGAAGCTAGCCCACAGGCTCTTTAAAGCAGCAGTGTATTTAAAATAGTGGCGGTCAGTGCTTCTTTTTTAGTTGCCTCATGATGATTGTCTGTATTTTGTGAAACTGGATGTACTTCCAAATAGTTTGTTTACTTTGTTGTAAGAAAAATCATAGCAGCCTTTACCCAGCCAGCTAATCATCAATGGATGGAGGAGGGAAACATCTGGCCATTTTCTCCTGCCTCTACTTAGCTAAAAGCTTTAGCTAGCATCTGTAATCATTACAATGAAGAGACTAAAAGCTTTTTTCTATTTGCTGGTCAGAACCTCTACAGAACCCCACTTCAGAAGATCTGAGCTAATCCTTTAACTTTGTCTGCTTCAGTTTTAGTCCTGGGTGATGGTATACTCTTGAATTTTATGACAGTTATTTAAATACGAATATGATTTCAAATTCCAAATTGAACTATGGAAGTGTTTTTTCACTGTTCTCCTATACATCCGCCTGTGCTGATTCATTCTTGTATTTGATGGGAAGCAGCAAAGCGAGTCGACTCTAAGGCAGCGACAGGTTCTGGGTCTCCAAGGCGCATAACAAACATCCATCTGCATTCCATCCATCCCGGCTCAGAAATACATATCATAAGGGAAGCTAGAGCAGTTTCAGCTTTTTGATTCTTTTTTTTTCTTCTTTTTTTTTTTGCTTGTTTGAATGTGAATAATAGCACGGAGTGTCAGAAGAATGATATGCAGTGTTAAGGAGTACTTACACTTATGTCTTTGAAACAGAGGGAATTCTCTCTCTCTTTTTTTTTCTCTCTCTCTCCTGGTGAGAGATGAAGGGAGAGGTGCTGGTTTTTGTGTTTGGCTAGTTTTTATCTTCTGTAAGCTGGTAAACTTTCACAGCTGAAGAATGTCCACAGCTGCCCCTGAAGCTTCAAGCGGCCCTGAGGCATTGGGACTGATCGCCGCTTCCTTTAGGACTCAACTCCACCGTCTGGATTCCTCGTTCTGTTCTGCTGAATGTCGTACTGCCGTAACTGTAAGACTCTACTATCTTGCTCACTGCAGAGATGTTATATAAATGCTCTGTGCTTTGCATTCCAATTGGCAGCTCTGTGGGAAAAGACGCTCACTCGTCCTTGGAAACACAAACTCACTGAAGAAAAGGAAGCAACTGGAACATGGTGAGCTTATCTGAAGGCAGGTGCGACATGAATGGGACAAATGGACCAACACTCAGTACCACTGATATGTTCTGTTTGTGGCACAGTTGCCTCAGGATGTCAATCGGCTGTCGTCAAACAATCAACCCAATCAGCTGGCAGCTGTTTGATCAGAGGGTTACCTTCTGCAGGACGTGGCCGATGTGTGGCTATCAGCAGAGTTCATATCAGACATCTCCTCCACACACAGTCACTTTATCTTCCCCTCAGTA
Organism: Poecilia mexicana; assembly: GCF_051168715.1. Lineage (NCBI taxonomy): Eukaryota > Metazoa > Chordata > Actinopteri > Cyprinodontiformes > Poeciliidae > Poecilia > Poecilia mexicana. Next base: position 2,113,631 of record NW_028263380.1, on the reverse strand, counting down.
GATGATTGTTCAAACTTTTAAGTTTTGAGGCTGGCTGGTCACAAAAACCACAGAATATCATTAAAATAATCATTTATTTCAGTAACTGAATTTAAAGTAATGGAAGATTGTATTACATTCATTACACATACATTCCCTAGTGTGTGTTTCTGTTCATTTTGATGATGAAAACCCAAAATCCAGTTTTCAGAACTAGAATATTACACAAGACCAATAAAAAGTAGGCTTTTAATGTGAAATGGAATAGCCTACACCATGATGTGTGGTGTAGGCTGATAGCTGTCCACCTTATGGAGGGTGTTGGCTGTCACCAGGAGGGTCAGGAGCTGGCTGTTCACAAGAGGAAGGAAAAAAACATGGCAGAAGTACACAAAATGGTGCTCAAGTAAAATGAATGACTGCAGCTTTGAAAGGATTGTGAAACAAAAAACGTTGAAGAGTTTGAAGTGCAGCAGGAGTCAGAGCCTTAAAGGCACCACACATAGAAACATCCAGTACATGGACTACAACTCCCACATTCCTGGTGTTAAAGTGTTCCTGAGCCTGCATGTTCTAGTTCTCTCCCTGGTGGTGGTAACAACCTTGTCAGCAAGTCAATGTTCCTCTTAGGCCTCTAACGAGCCATTATTTGATCCAGGTGCGTTAAACCAGGGAGAGAACTAAAACATGCAGGATGCCGGCCCTCCAGGACCCACTTTGGACACCCCTGCAGTAGAAGTATCTGATGGTAAAAAGAACTGGGCTGTTGCTCGGTGGTCCAGTGTCTAGTTAGCTGAAAGTAAAATCTGCTTTTCATTTGGAGGTCCAGGTCAGAGTCAGTGACGGTTTGCATATCCATGTCATCTATCTGGTTCTGATCCACTGGGCTTGATCAGGTCAAAGAGCAGCCCTCTAGGTTTCCCTCTGCCTACAAGCTATATAGAGATGCTGATTTTTCAGCAGGATCTGGTACCGACTGCCGAAAGTACCAGTACCTGCTTTAGTGACTATATATTAGCAGCAAACGGGCCCGGACTGAATGCCATGGTGTGTCTGTAGGGGATGAGAGACACCAGAACCAACAGTACCAAACAGAACAAACAGAACACTTCAGCAGAACCACTGGATCGTCTCCTCCATGATACAATGCACTGATGCAGTAATTTAGGAGCCCAGACTGGATCTGGATTAGAAAGTCTTTTTTATTGGTCTGATGTAATTATCATACCTTTTTTTTTTTTTTGCTGCCGTCATGAAAATGAATAGAAATCAACTTGGAATCCATCCTTATGTGTGTTTTATCTATGTGGGTGAATGTATATTCTTTTCAGCTCAGTGAAAAGCTTAATCTCTAATACAAATTAAATGTTTTAAATCCAACTAATTTGTTTGTGTAATGGAACTGAAACAATGAAATAAACCATCTTTTTAATGGATATTCTATTGTCTTGAGGTGAACTTGCATAGAATCACTGCATCCTGCCATCAGTGGGCTGTTCCTGCTGCTGCCAGTCATGATGCTGCCACTGCCTGGGAGGCTCAGAGGGGCTCCACCTCACTACAGGAATGACCAGCAAACACATCACTGACCAGAAGGTGTCATATACATTACATAGATCCTGGAAACATTAACTCAATGTTTCCAGGACCTGTAGGCTGTCAAGTCTGTCACTGAGCAGCGTCTTACCGGCAGGTCAGATAACCCTGTGAGCCACATGTCGGCCTCGCCCTGCACAGGAGCCAGTGGTCCTGACTCTGAGCTTGAGTATCAGTCTATAAAGCAGCACTGTGTAACTTGTAGAAACAATATGTTTTTCACATATTTGTTAAAACTGTCTCTATGTCGGGAAAATCAGCGACAAAATTGGAGCTCCTCTGTCTCCTGCCTGTGGTCCTACTGCCATCTACAGAAATACTGTCAGTAACAACCAATCAGAGCTGGGAGGCGTGTATTAGCGCTGTCAAGCACACTTATGTACATACCGCTAAATGTGCTATTGGTGGAGAAACAACTTACTGTTACAGGAAACCTATTTATATGCCACCATCAGTGGCTATGCTAACTAGCCTAGCATTCACATCAGGCTCAGCAGTAATGAGCAACGTATTTCAGTAGATGGCTGCAGTGCCACAGGATGGAGGCAGCCTTTGTATTTTATTATTTACAGATTATCTGTCTCATAATACCATTGTTTTAACAAGTAAAAAACATAAAAATAAAAACATATTGCTTGTAGCTGTTACATACTACAGCTTTAGCAGCAGCTCTGTGTTTGTCAGTCTTGAGGCTGTTCTTGATAAACATCCCAAAGTGTCTGCAGTCACTTTCTTCTGTTCAGATGTGGAGAACCTGCCCACCGTCATGCAAAGTCTCTACGACTGAGAAACATGAGCTCATATCTTCATGAACACGTGTTCCACAGGGAGCAGGGAGCCGTTAGCCCCGCCCCACCTTACAGGGTGACCCAACCAAGGCATGAGCTTCGACACGTTCTGCCCTACATATTAAATATTGTCTTTGTATATTAACATGCTTTTTATGTTCATGTACTGTTTAACTTTACCATGAACTGTCCTTGCAAAGTAATAAAATATATTTATTTTAAACTTCTTGTTTCTGAGTACTGCGACAGACTGGCAACCTGTCCAGGTGACCCCGCCTCTCACCCGTAACGTTAGCTGGAGATAGACACCAGCACCTCCTGACCCCACTGAGGGACAAGGATGTAAGAAAGTGGATGGATGTTTCTGAGTGTGGGAACACTCCAGGTGGGGTTTGGAGATGAGGAACATGATTGGATCTGCTGCTGTGTGTTTGCACACATGGAGAAAAATAAACATACAGAGGAAAAAAAAACATTTCAGAAAGGTTGTTGTACAAGAGTGGTGAGAAGAATGACTTAAGAGGTCATGTATAAAAATAAGCCCTGTTGGTAACACTTTATTTGAAGGGGGTTGAATAAGACTGACATAACACCTGTCATGAACATGAATAAGTCTTCATGAATATTTATGACTGTAGTCATAAAGCGTCATTCGGTAAATTATGACACTTTTAATACAAAGTTGACATTATTCAAAATGTCTTTGTTATGACAACTTGACATTAACCAAGAAATCATTACTGATATAAATTTGTTATAAAAGTATTACTGATTGCACTTTAAAAATTAGGTAACTTTATGTTATTAAAGGTAAAGTTTAAACAGTAATGATTTCCTGGTTAATGTCAAGTTGTCATAACAAAGACATTTTGAATAATGTCAACTTTGTATTAAAAGTGTCATAATTTACCGAATGACGCTTTATGACAACAGTCATAAATATTCATGAAGGCTTATTCATGTTCATGACAGGTGTTATGTCATGTTTATGACAGGTGTTATGTCAGTCTTATTCAACCCCCTTCAAATAAAGTGTTACCGGCCTGTTTAACAGGTTTGGGTCAGATCAAAACTTCATTTTGTCCAATGTGCAAAACATCAGGATTGATGGAGAATTAACCTCCACATTAGCCTGAACTATTTTTACCATACCTGTGGTTAAACATGGTGGTGTCAGCACCATATTGTGGATATGAATTTCCTCATAAGGTGAAGATAGAGTTGATGGGAAGATGGGTTGAGCTAAATACAGACAGTCCTAGAAAAAAAAGCTGAAGAATACTTAAGGGTGGAGGGTCACCATCCAGCAGGATGACCCTAAAAATTTAAGCCAACATTAATATTTTAGTGAAGGGTTGAGCTCAACAATATTGATCTTAATGCAGTGATGCTGTTAACTGTTGAAACTGCCACCAGGCAACAACAGTTAAGTCAGTTGGATAATAGATCAAAGAAAACAAGTGTAAACATTATGACCACTAGGAGGCGACAACCGTGCTATCTTCCTGTTATAAGTGTCAAAAGTCAGAGAAGAGACGGACCAGAATTGTGAACATTTTATTCTTTACTTTCAACTTCATGTTCAAAAAGTTACATAGTATCTTAACAGTTAAAATGTGCTAAAGAACAGCGCTCTAAACCCCTAAAAGCTGCTTCAGACAAATACAGAACATTTCAATGAGCGTAAAAAAACAAACCTGTATATGTATATTAATAAAAAGTGTAAAACACCTACACATTAAAAATCATTTAACGCCACCATTAATGAAAAAATAAAACAAGAAATGTACAAAAGTCTGAGGGAACAAAGAAGGAGAAACCTTCCAAACAAGCAGGGTGGATCAGGATGGACTTTAATCAAACATGTCGTCGTCGTCTTCCTCGTTTTCAGAGTCGTGGTAGTACTTGACCTCCTTTCTGGCCCGGCCCGGCCGCTCGCGGGACGGGCCCTTAGCGGTGCTCAGGCTGTTGTCGTCGTCGTCTTCATCCTCATCGTCGGACGGAGGTTTCTGGGGCTTCTGCACGGGGAAAACATTGGGACTTTAAAAAAGCCTGCTTAGCAACAAGCTCTTCAGAGAAGGTCGTCTCGGTCCTTTAGAAAACCACATAACTGACAAATGCAATAAAGAAACAATCTGTTGCATTTAAACACATTTGGGAACCTTCTCTTGCATTTTTTAAAAAGTTCCAAATTGAATAAACTTCAGTATCTTAAAGATGATATGTACATTTGTTGGTTAATTATGTCTGTGATGTAAAGCTGGTCATTGCTGGTTGTGTCCAAACTGTTTTAAACCTGAATTATGATTACCATGGTTACATAGAGAGAAACAGACCAGAGAGCTTTTCTGTTCTGCTGCAGGAAGAACAAACCAGACGCATCATGAAGAAAGAACATTACGCAGAAATACTGAAGCAACATCTACAGACATCAACCAGACAGTCAGTGTGTTTTTCTACAGTGTAGCTGTGTTATGTGATAAACTCACTTTGCCCACAGGTTTTGGAGCTTTTTTCATCGGACTGTACTCATCTTCAGACCCAGAGCCCTTCCTCTTCTTCCCCCGAACTTTACCTGCAATCACACCAGATGGTGACCAGACCTCACTGCCAACAATGTGATGTTTTCAGCCTATCTTAACTTAAAAACCCAGTACCTTTGAGAGCTGGTGTTGGCTTCTTGGTGCTGGTGTCTCCAGTATCAGAGTCAGAGTCCCAGATGGATTTGTCTGGTTTCTTTGCTTTAGGTGCTCCTGGTTTCTTAGCTTTGGGAGCATCAGCTTGCTTCTTAGCTGCAGCTGAACATAAAAATAAAAAGTCACACACAGCACACAATGCTACAGCACCCTCTGCTGGATGCTTCTGAGGCGTTACCTTTCTTTACTGGCGAAGCTTTGTCAAACGCTGAGCTGCTGGAGTAGGTGGAGAACTTTGGGCCGGTGTCATTGTCGCTGTCCGACTTGGAGCCGTCTGCAGAGCACACAGGGTCCAACACGTCAGCAAACATGCAGCAATAGCTGCACTTCCATCTCAAATGTGCACAAATCTTTGTCTATATTCTGCTAATGTTGAAAAAACACCAGTTTGGATTTGTTGTGTTTACATTAAATAAGAGATTAAATTAAAATCCCACGTGAATACCATGGTTTTTAATGTAATGAGTCATTAAAAACCATGGCACTTACAGATGTAAACAGTTATACGAGATATATTCATAATTCAGCCATGGAGCTAGCGCTCATCATCTATCAGCCAATCAGAGGAGCCGTCAATATTCAGGCGTTGGAGCAATAAGCCCCGCCAACTTGGGAGTGGATACGTATGCGATGATTTGGGTAAATTGTAGTTGGTGATTTTATAGAAGACTTATGGATCCAAGACTTTGGCATGACACAACTTTTTATGAACCGTGATGCTGTGAGAGCTCTGGTGGAGTCAGCTGTACACTGTACGAAAAAAACAAAAACAAACCATCATCCTAATCCTAATACTACTTCCTATGAATGTCTTTGTTGTTTCCACCAGTAGTAACATTCAGCTGTTGATCATATGACTTGTGTGAAGTGAATAAAATGTTTCCACTGCAGTTCTGTGTCGATACGGCTGAAAAACCACCTCATCCTCATTTTGTGATTTTAATTCATGCAATTGACTGACTGCACATTTGCTGGAACTCACCACTGTCATTGCTCTTATCAGAGAAGGCTGACTTGGAGGAGAAGATGCTGGGTTTCTCCTTCTTCTTGGCTGCAGGTGCGGGCCTTCACAGGAGGAGAAACGGTTAGCTGGCAGGATTTACCGGGGCAGGAAAGAGTCATCAGATGACTTCTAAACCTTACATGGGCTTCTTTATGGGTGAAGAGAAGGAGTCTTCGTTGTTCTCCTCTTCATCGTCTTCATTTTGGTCACTATCACGGTCCTTGTTGTCTGAGAAGCCGAAGTCGTCTCTGACTGACCTCACCGGGGACGAGGCCACGTCGTCGTCTCCGTTCTCCTCCTCGTCCGCCTCCTCCTCCTCAGAGAAGTCAAACGTGTATTTTGGCTTGGAAGCTGGAGGATGAAAGCAGAATCCATGTCAAAGCATATTACGGTTGCCATGGATTCCAGTGGTTGCGCTCTGATTATTTCAGTTGCATTTGGGTTGCATCAGACAGCCGGAGCCGACAAAAGCTAATGGCTTCTTTTTTGGCCGGTGGCAGTTTGAAAGCAAAGTGCTCACTGGGAATTAAGATCAAACGCTACCACTCATGATAACAAAGTTGGCCGATGTTGACTGGAGGTGCAACGCAGGAGCTCTCATGTGTTACGATGACAGAATACTCAAGCGGAGGCAGCTTTGGAGCTAAAACACACTGAGGACACACCATGTGGCCGTCCAGCTGTCACTGGACAGTCTGTTAGAAATGTGTGAAAAACAAAAGATGCATAATGTGCTGCCAGATACAGGAAACCTTTCAGCCAGAGACTCAATATACCATAATGCACCACAGTAACATGGGAGCCACAGGAGATCATTCCTGCCTGCAGCCATCAGACTTTACAACGGCCAACTCTGCCTTTATGTTTAAGTTTACAGATTCATATTTCCATGCACATATTTGTTCTTAATTTATTTATCCATTCTCAAGACCCATCTTTATGAAATTGCTTTTATTGTCTATTTTTTCTGGTTGCCTGCAGTTGCTGTTCTTGTTATTTTTAATCTTTATAACTGAACAGTATCTTAGTTTCATAAAAAGTGTTTCATAAATAAAACGTATTATTATAATCATTTAATTTATTCTATATTTAGATCATATTTAAATTACTTGTAATTTCACACTTGTGTTATCACTTTTTTATTACTAACCATTTATTTATATTTGCCAATATAAATATGGATGGAAGTAGTTTCTGAACAAATAAATTTCCTGTTAGGGATCAATAAAGTATATTGCAGTTCTGAAAACATTTTCAATATTCAGCTAATGTTGGAAAAAGATGAGTTTACAATTGCAGTGTTTCAATTTAAAAGAAATGAAATAAAATGAATGACTCTGTTTACACAGTAAATCATGAAAATGATGGCTGCAATGGATGCAAACACTAACATGAGATATGTTAATAGGAGACATCAACGTCTTATTCAGGCTCATTCATGAACTCTTTTCAAAATTGCTGCGTTTCTATTGAATGAATGTATTTTTGTAATTCCTATTTACGCTACTTTAAGCTAACTGGCTACTGTTACTGTTGTTTTATTGAGATTTTATGCAATAGTTCTTCATTTTGAAATGGAAGGGAAACAATGAATTAGACCAGGTGCTATTTCAGGTGCAGCTCTCTGTGGCGTGGTTTACCTGTGGCCCTCTGAGACTTGGTCTCTCTGGGAATGACGGGTTCATTGTCCTCCAGGTCGCTGTCTGACTTGGACTCATCATCAGACCAGGGGTTTCTCTTCTTCACCTTCTTAGCTGAAGCTCCTTTTGGAGTTGGAGGCTTCCTCACTCTGGGAGCTCCTGAGCAACAGGAAACAGGAAGTGGAGTCAGAGCTCTTCCTTCAGACAGGAAGGATGTCATGTGGCGCTCTGGGTCTGACCTGGCTCCTTCTTCTCCTTCTTGACTCGTGGAGCTTTGGGTTTGGCTACAGCGTTCTCTCCAGTTACTCCGTCGCCGTCATCTTCAAACTCCAACTTCACAGCTGCATCAGAGTCGCCCTGACAACAAAACAGTCTGTGACCGTTCTGGACGGCAGATGTTTTTACGTCTGCATGTCCACAGACAACCCCAGTGTCATTACCTTTTTCTTCTTGGTCAACTTCTTGGCAGCATCAGACTTGATTGGCTGAGTAGGCGGGTCCACCCTGCGGCCGAACGGGGAGGGCAGCGTCTCCTCCAGGTTCATCTTCTTCACTTTGGGCTTCCCCACTTTGCCCTTCACCAGCTTGATGGCCTTCCCTGCGTTCTGCTCCTCTCTCTCCTGGCTCTCAACATTCTGCCCAGGGAAAAACAGAAAATAATTAGCACAACTGTTATTAACACAACAGACAAGTTACAATTTTTACCTACAGGTATTAAAAGCAGAAATAAAATGGCGGTTCTTTAAAAATTATCACAAATTTCCTATCAAAGATGTTTATTACAAATATTTAAGTTGTCTTTTCACAAAAAGTTATGTAACACTTGCAGCTCTAAACCAGTGTTATTTAGCTTCTAACAGGCATGTGAAACTTATTGAGTCAGTGCTCCCCCTGCTGGTCACAAGCTAAATCAGCTAAAGAAACACCAGAGATAATGGAGCTTAAAAACAGATTACTGATACACAATGAAAATCAACAAAGGCACAGATTTAACTGTCTGTGTTTAAGTATTATTAAAAAAAAGGTCAGAAGACAAGACTTACATCGAGTTCTTCGATGAAGACGGCCAAGTCCTCCTTCCATAGATCCTCAGAGTTTTTCCTCTGCAGATCATTCAGTTCACTTCTCTGCACAAGCACAACACAACACACCCAAACTCTGATCAGCTAATCAGTAAGAGATTAAGATTTCTCTTTGAAACCAAATATATTTAATAAAAGGCCGTTACAGTTAATGACTAACAACTAACAAAAACTAAAAGTAAAAGAAAAACATTTGTTACTACCAGAAACAAGGTAGTTGTTTTTCTTTTAATCTTGCTGTCCCACATTGTGCCAGCAGATGGCAGTATATAAATCATGAAATCCATGTTGCTGTTGATCCATCCACATCTAGTGTCATGTCAGCACGTTGGGAGAAAGTGTCAGAGTCCAATTTTGTATTAGTGTGAATATAAATGTTTAGATAAAAACAAGATCAAGTATGAGGGACTTTATTAAAGGGGAAAATCCCACCAACCTTAAAATTGGTTTTAACATGGTTGTTCATTTGTCCTAAATTAACAAGTCTTAGACTTTGTTATGGTTTGTGATTTATTTATTTTTGGTTCAGTCTTTCCCTTGGTATCTAACTGACACTGCAAAAAGTGAATGTCAGAAACAAGTGAAATCTGAACTAAACTAGCAAACAAAGGGTTAAGGAGTAATGAAAAGAAAACTGAATTGAAAACTATGTCAAAAATAAATATGTTTGAAACTAAGAAAAAAACTGTAGAACTATTAAAACCATAAAGTCATAACTAATCTGATGAAAAGACAGATGAGCTGACAGAGGAAAACGAGGAGGAGAAGTAGTACCTTGTGGTCCCTCTGCTTGAGCAGCTCATCCACCTTCTCCTTAGTCAGGCACCACAGAGGCATGTTGAGAATGTAGTTGAAGTTGGGACCTGAAGTGGAGCTGGAATCCACCGAGCTGTCGCTCTCATTCCCATCAGGAGCGTCTTCTTCCTGAGCCTATCAGAGAAGTCCAACATTCCATCATCTAGCACCTCAATCTCACCCAACATCTGGTTTACTACCTCTCTAGAGGAACGAGTCACTCTAGAGCTCTGCCGTACCTTCTCTTGAGCTTTGGACCAAGCAGCAACAGGATCTGACTCGTAACCTTTCTGCACCAGCATTCGGATGAGTTCACGCTTGGATTTATTTTCTGTTGAGAAAAAAAAAAAGAAATGGAATCAGCTCCTTTCAGAAAACAGTTCTAACTGAGTCAACAGTCCCTAGCTCACCAATGGAGATTTTCCCTTCGATTTTCTCCAGCACAAAGCGAGCCTGGTTGGAGAGTTTGGAGGCCTCGGCCCCCAGGCTGCCTAGCAACCAGTCCTTCCTCAGTTTGTAGTAGTGCAGGCGGAGCTCAAAGAACTCTTTGAGGATGTCTTGGACTGAATCATACCTCTTTAGACAGCCCATGTGGTCAAACAGCACCTAGAAGTACCAACATCATTACAGTGTTGGGCATCATGTGACATCAGGATCATAAAGAAGGAAAATGTCTGTGAAAGGCAGGGATGCTGTGGTTACCATGGAGTTACAGGTGAGGCTGGACTGCAGCTTGAAGACCTTGTGGAGGCCGACAGCCTCGGCCTGGGCCAGCTTTTCCTCAGACATGCGCACCACAAACTTTACCGTGGAGTCTGTGTGATACTCCTTATAGTCAGAGATGAGAGCTGGAGTCTTGTCAGTCCCTTGCAGCATGGGCTCCAGCACAGACTCCTTATAGGCCTGAACACATCACAGACGGGCCACAATCACTGGGAGGAACGCGTCAATCACACACCACCAACTAAACACACAGCAGCCGCCATGCAAGCCTAGCCACTCTGTTACCCACCCGTCAAATGACACACAGAGACAAAAACACTTCCTGGTTCAGGAACATGAGCTAAAGGAAGCCTGGCTGTACCTGAGTCCAGGTCCGGACGGGAAGCTCTGTGATTTCAATGGTGTTTTTGTCGATGACAGACACTTCTCCACTGACCAGGTACTGGTTGTGGCCCAGTTCATGGATCAGCCCTTTGAAGTTTTTGTAACTGGGAAGCTGGGTTCACAACACAACAAGCAAACATACAAGTATTAGTCTGGGAACAGCTGATGAAGAAATGGTCTTTCTTTGGAGCTGCACCGAACTGGCCGAGCACTGATTTTTAAAAAGTCTCATCCACTGATATTGATTTTGGCCAAAACCATCTTTTTCATAACTGACGGTGTCAGAGGGGTGTGAAGTGCCAGTAAGTTGACAACAGTGGATGACTGGAGTTAACTGTAACCTGGTGGGGGGTCAGTCAGTCAGTCAGCCCTCTCTCACAGCAGAGCTGATTTACAGAAAAGATTGGCTTCAAATCTAAGAATCACTGGTCACACAAAATGTTAAAAATAAGGCCCAATCGATCAGTGCAACCCTATAGTAGCAATGTTTCCTGACAGAACCAGAAAGAAAAAAATTACTGACAATATGTTGCCTGTTTCCTAGGATACACTGTAGTTACCTGGTTTTTTCCAGAGCGTTTGACTTACATTTGTTTCAGAAAAAATACAAATATCTTGACGAAAATATACAACAAAAAATAAAATACATAAATAATATTTGGTACTGTCAAGAACCATATTAACAATTTCCACATTACTGCTGATGTTTAAAATAACATCCCAAGACTAACGGACTTGGAGATCCTATAAATCCTAAGATATCTTCTCAAATGTTGGTTACTGCCATTTTTAAAATCTTTTCTGCAAATAATCAGCTTGTTGTGTCATTAAATGCTCAATATAGTTTATCTGTTTGACCTGAACTGCTTTGATTGATAGGAGTCACATTTGGTCAAAGTCCAATGGTTTCTCTTAAAAAAAAAAAACAGTAATAGTTTCTTTCTGTCTGTTGTGTTTAGTTTTACCATGGGTAAGGGGTCCTGGTGGTTGAGCATTCTGTTGATGTTGTTAACGATCTCTCTGGGGTCGTAGTTTGGGATCTTGCAGGCCCAGCCTGTCCCGATGCCCTCAGCTCCGTTCACCAGCACCATGGGGATGATGGGAATGTACCACTCTGGCTCCACCTTCTGGTTGTCATCGTACAGAAACTTGAGCAGATTGAAATCCACCGCTGGGAACAACAGCTTGGCCAGGGGGCTGGAGGGAGAAAAGACAATTAGGAAACCAGGCAGAACAGGAACATGTCTAGTCTCTTTCTGGGTGTGGAGAAAACTCAAAACTCATTTAATAACATATTTCAATAAAATACCGAGTGACTAAAGTCATGAATCCAGCCAGCCTCAGTGACTCAATCAGTCTGAAGGCTGTGACTAAACAAAGATACACACACTACTGCTGCTCCATATTAAGAAATCATGGAATGGCAATATTATTGTGAAATATTATATTAATATTGCATGAATGTAATTCTGCATCTACTGATTTCACACCTGTCATTCCAACACATCCAACCCTCTCTGATCTAGTGCAGACAGAACATATTACTGTTGTAATATTCTAACCAATAAATCCTGCGTTCCAGTCAGTCATTATGCTGTAATGGAATATTTATGGCATGTTGTATCATAAATCACAACCAGGTAACTGTTTGTGATGGATCTTTTAATAAACAAACAGGACATAAAAAAGATCAGAATTACTGCCTTACCTGAGCATGGTGAAGATGTAACGGGGGCTGGCAGCATCTTTGCCTCCATTAATGCGAGTACCAAACTGACCCAGAGGCTGCAGGATGTTCACGTTGTTGCTGCCCACAAAGTTCTGGGCTAAGTTCACAATGGTCATCATGAGAGCTTGCTGCAAGGCAGACGGGAAGTAGAAGCTGACTTACTGAGCACCACTGCAGACTACAGGCTAGTCATGACTCCTGGCTCATGCTCATGTTTCAGTGAATAGGAAGAGTCAAGAGCTGCAGTGATGCACAGCTAAAGTAAGAGTCGTGAACTCCAAAACTCTTGTCGTTAAGGATGAAAAATGTTAAAGAAGGTAAGGTAAGGCAAGAGAAGTATGCAGCATCAGAAACATGGAAGACAGTTCTCCCACTCTGCTCACCATCTTTTTACTTCATAGTTATGCTTTAAAATCCCAATAAAATACACTGAAGTTTGTTGTGAAGCAGGTTAATGCTTCACAACATAACCTTGCTTATTCCATGAGTTGCCTCTACCTCTCCATGATGGTAGGCAGACATCTCAGCCACAGAACCAGCCAGCTGGGCCACCTTCACTTCTCTCTTGTCATTCCTCTTCAAGCAAGTGAACAGAACCTTCCTCTGACCCGGTTTCAAGCCTAAAACAACACACACGTCCAGCTCATCACACATAATCCTAACATCGTGTTAAAGCTCAGAGGCAGAATGCTGACGAACCGTCGACCAGGGATGGGATGGACCGCTCATTGTCTGAGTTGGAAAACAGAATCAGCTCCTTGTTGATGAAGTCATTGTACGACAGATGTTTGGCCTGAGTTCCATAAAGGTATTGCTGAAAAAGAGAATTATTGTTACAGCCAGTTTGTTTGTTTTTTACTGAGTCTGAGTGTGTGTAGCTCATAGAGCAGCTGAACGACGATGCCAACCTCCGGCAGGCCGTGCATCCTCCTCTGCCGTCTGTCCTCCATGAAGTTGGTCAGCCACTCCTTCCTGTCATCTGTCTTCTTCTTACTGAAGGCCTGGACACACACAGTCATTGTTAGCTAGCTCTCACCAACAACACCTGTTGGATTTTTAACTAGAGATACACCCATCTGATATCAACACGTGGATCGATCCAGATAGTGAAAAACACTCTATATCGGGTGTTAGTCACAATATGCTTTGTAAATGAGGGCAGATCTATTCAGTCTAATTCTATGCTTTATGCTCTGGGTGATGTCATGCTTTATTATTTATCTTATAGTAGATTGAAAGAAGGTTTGGTGTAGTTTATTTTTACGTTTGACCAAAGTAGAATTAATTTAATTTTCCATTGGCTGTTATGCTCCCAATTCCACTGACTGAACAAATTAAAGATGTTTTTACATGTTTGACCAAGCTTGTGAAGTTATTGGTGGATTTAAGTGTTCTGTCCTGGTGCAGCACACCAGTACAGTGTGCTGCACCAGGACAGCAGTAAACATACCAACTTACATTTGTAAGTCAGTATGTTTATGTCTGTGTTAAAAAAAAATTAATGTTTTAAGTCAATTCAGACTTACAAATTGATTTGATAACTCTGCAGTACACCACACTTAAATCCACCAGTAGCTTAAAATATGTAAAAACAGAAACTATAATTTGGTCAGTCAGTGGAATTAGGAGTAGAGTTTTAAGTCAATTCAGCTGTTTTTCTGTTCTAGACCAGTTCTAGACCTCAGATATCTGTATCAGTATTGGAAGTGAAAAGTGGGTGGGTCAGTGCCTCCTTAGTTTTTACCAGCCTAGTTATTCTTTGCGCAGCAGCGGCAGCAGCAGACAGTCAGGTTAAACCTACCAGAGTGATGGCAGCGTCGTCCTCAGCACCGTTGTATCTGAAGGTGATTCGATGCCTCTCCATGTCTGCAAAGTATTCCTTTGCCTCTTTGCTTGTACTTGTTCCCAAACCTGAAACATGGGTTGGATTATCAAATTAAAACGTAATCAAACAAGATTGTTTGCTTGGGTACTGAGTTAAAGGTAACAAACCTTTGTAGTATTTTATATGCCAGGTTTTAAAATTCTCTGTTTGTTTCTTCCACTCTTCAAACTCTGGGAGGCTGTAGAAGGCCAGCTCCTGTTTGTTTTTGGTCGCCTGCAGAGCAGAAGGCCTTCATTCACCTGCATGCATCTGCTAACATGCTCTGAAGTTCACCATGACATCCATAAACATCTTACTTTCACTATAGGAGTGATGAACTGCTCCAGGAATGTGTGCTTCAGCAAGGAGGGCCAGTTATGGTGGAAGAAGTTAATGAGTAGACCCTTGATGTGGGAGCCATCTTGGTCCTATTAGAAAACAACATGTTGTTATGACTTGCAGAGCTGGTGTTAGCCTTTCAGCAGTAAGGTCCAGAGGAAAGTCACCTGGTCAGTCATGATCATGATCCTGCCGTAGCGCAGCGTCCTCAGAGACTCTGGGTCATCGTAGCTCTTCTTGTACTGCAATCCAACGATTTTGATGATGTTGTTTATCTCTGCGTTTTCCATTATCTGGTAAACAGAAAAAAATTTCATTCCAAATACTACAGCACTTTTATCTATTCAAATCTTTTTACACTTAAAGTTTGAGGTGATTTCTTTGTTCTTCTATTTTGAGGAGCACCACAAGCACAAACGATGTTGAGAAACGTTTTCATTTGAGACAGGCTTCTTCAGGACACCACTCACTCAAAGAAATGTGATTTATGTCACTGAGCTGCACACAGAAGCTACACTTAATCTTGGTTTCAATTTTACTGATGTTTATTGACGCTCTTGTGGAACAAACATTGTAGAAATAGTAAAAATAATATTTCTGATAACTGTATTATTTTTTCTTTACATTAATCAAAATTTGTTGAAAAAGATTAATTAACATTCATATGAGAAGTGCCGTTCCCATTAAATGATAAACGATACTGCCCCCTACCACCAGGGTTATCATTCTGGACCAGCAGACAATGTTAGAAATCAATACCTTAATTATTTACTACATGTCCAGAAAGAATGTAAATACTAGAACTGGTCACTGAGGAATTTACTGATGGGGTGCTAGTTTGAGTATTAGTGTTTATGAAGCACAACATAGGCTGTAACAGCTAAACAAAAATGTCATAAGGAATCAAACAGCAGGTAAGAAAAGTAAACATTGTCAAAATTCTGACAGTAGAAATCTCTGACTTATTTATCTCAGTTTCCTACAATACTTAACTTATGATAAATAAAGAAAACACCAGGAGGAATCCCAACTGGTTTAATGCCATTCTTGGATGACCTTGGTCAGACTTTGCTGTTATTCCCAATGTATCAATTAAGATCCAATGTGCTGTGTATCACACAGTGAACCTAGGCGTTGATCTGTGTTTGGTGTCATTTTTTTGTTCTAGGTCAGCTGGATGCTGGACATATGATTTGACTTTCGTATGGCTGTTTTATTTACCCTTAAACTTATATTGTATTTTCCTTTTTAGGATGTTTTTGAAGGCGATACTTTCCCAATGATTTTGACCATTTTTACCAAACAATTCACCAGGCCTTTCCCAGCTTGTTGGCCACTGAACATGATTCACTCTGGGTTTTATTCTGCAGGCGTCCCCACTGAGCCCCCCACCTGTTTGTGAGTTGCTTCTCGAACGTTCAGGATCTTGCCTCTCAGTGGGAACACTCCATAGCGGTCCCGACCGATTACTCCTAGACCGGACACGGCCAGGGACTTGGCCGAGTCTCCCTCAGTGAGGATCAGAGTGCATTCAGAGGAGTGTTTGCCACCTACAAACAACACACACCGACATGAATTAATACAGAGGAAAGATGTGGGATTTGAAGCCATGCAGCTGGTTCGGATAAAGACGACAGCAGATCGTTCCAGAAAACACACCTGCATCATTGGCGTCATCCAGCTTAGGGATGCCTTTGATCTTGCTGTACTTCACAGAAGAACACTTCTTGTTCAGCTGTGTCTGAGCTTTGAACTTCACCCAGTTCAGTATGCTCTCCACGATCCCACAGTTGGTGGCCTGTGGGTGACAAAGGTGAGGCGTTTTAAGCTCTAAACCATGAATCAGAAGCGTGTGGAGCTGAAAGTAAGTCAAACGATCCTTACAGCTCGTATGAACTTGTCAGACAGAAGACACTTGGAGCCAAAGTTCTTGGTCTGCAGAGTCATGTTCTCTTTGGTCTGAGAGTCGAACGTTGGATTCTCAATCAGTGCATTCACAAAAACCCAGATGTGGTTCTTCACCTGATAGCCAAATAAAAACGGAGATTAAACTGTTTTAAAGGCAAATCTTTCCAATAATATGCCTTTAAAATTATTGGGAAGACGATTTTAAAGATCTTAAATCTCTAAAGTACTCTGTGCAGCCACCTGGAAAGGTTTGACTGACACTCCAGCCTTGTTCTTCTTCTTCACCACTTCGATAAGCTTCGCTACAATCTGCTCCACTACATAGTCGATGTGTCTGCCGCCCTGAAACACAGTCTCTGCGTTAATCCATCTTTTTCTTAACTTTTCCAGTTTTCCATCTGAAATGTCCATACCTTTGTGGTGGCGATGCTGTTCACAAAGCTGATCTGCTGGAAACCCTTCTCGCTCATGGTGAGGCAAACCTCCCAGCGTTCATTCACAGTTTCATTGATCACCTTCAGGGGAACGCCCGTCTCATCCAGTTTGTCCTTTACGTACATATCCACATAGCTGCGGAAACCGTTCACCTTTAATGAACGAGAGGACAGATAGAGCGCACATCATCAGACATCTGCTGTGCTCACAAATGGAAAGGAAAGGACTACTTGGAGTGTGAATACATATAGTCAGCTAAGCAGGAATAAACAACATTCAATTATTAGACAGATAGATGTGGTGAAAGAAAGATCCAGAGAGGAATCTACATTGAGAGAGACTTACAGGCAGCTTCTTGCCATTCAGAGAGACTTTAACTCCTCTGCAGGAGCCGGCTACATCATACGCTCTGCGGGTGAGAAGGGCTACGATATCTTTGTCCAGCTTGTCCATCTTGAACTTGGCTAGATCTGGCTGGAACGTCACACAGGTGAAGTCTTCTCCGTCGAAGAATTTGATCTTGGGGTCAGATGTCTTGGTCATATTGTTCTGCCATGTCTGAAGAGGGGTCACACACACTGTAACACACCTGTTGTTTCTGCAAACAACTTTGACACACAGCATGTTAAACCTGCCTACACATTGAGGTGCACAATTCTTACACACCCTAGACTTATAATGTGCAATTTGTCCATGTCTCATAAATAGAGAGGAAATCACCACGTGAAGCCCACAGCTGTGCTGCCACCAAATTGTGACAAGAACAGTCTTACCTTAAATCTGACAGCATTTCAGACACCTACAAAAACAGCAGTTACTTCACTCACAAATCAAAAGCCACCGGGGAAGATACTGCTTCAAAATGGGCTAAAATTAGATAAAGGAATAAACTAAACATTGTCTTTAAGAACTGTCTTATAATGACAGCAGAAAAACTAGAAAGTATTCAACTATTGTAAAAGTATTCAAGGACCACATAGGCAAACAACCGACAAGACCCTGAAAATGAATCAGTATTTTCACTGAGGTTTGAAAGCCTGCTGGTGTTGCTCCGGTCACAGTGGCTGAAGACATTTATGGATTTTTGAGAGAAAAACTGTCACATTTTAGTCTCTCTAGGCTGCTGTTAGTGGGATGTTAATGTAGTCTGGGGATAAAAATCTCCATCCACTGCAACGGTGGAGTCCAGAGTCTGCTTAAAAATCATTCATGTCAGACTGTTTCATAGTGACGATGGTTGAAGGCCACAAACTGCCAGTCCAAACTGTGTGAACAAATGTCTGTGGAGAGGAGTTTTAATGAACTGCTCCAAACCCCATTCTGCTCTCTGATTGGCTTTGTCACTGACTAGCTAAAAAAAACTAATTATTACATTTTCATACCAGTTACATTTTGAAGCAAAATTAAAATCACTTCTTACTGCTGGACGATTTCTGAAAAAGATTAGATTGTGATGTTTTTGGAGAACATAGTAATTATATAGATTATGATTAACCCTCATTTTCAAGGACTGTTTTTCCTTCTAGGGATGGTGTGTGTCTGTGTGTGTGTGTGCCTGTGAAGGCATCACTCTTCTAGATGCTAACATTACCAGAGCTCTCTCCCCTGCAGCCCACCTGTTTGAAGCTGTGTCTGTACTCTTTGCAGGCAGTTTCCACTGTGAACTTGGTACTGAAGATGTTGCAGAGTTTAGCACCGTATCCGTTCCTTCCACCTGGACACAGACCAACAGTCAGAACTGATCCAGTTAAACTTTCATGGCTCAGCTAAGCTTAGATCCAGTAATGCAGGCAGTACGGCAAGAAAAACAAAATGGAGCAAAGATGTATTTATAATTCTGAATTAAAAAAAAATGCTAAAATGAAAAATCTGTAGAGCGTGCCATTAATTAATTCATCATCAGAATAATTAATAGATTGAATTGCTGTTGTTAGCTGCAGCCTTATATTTAGTATTTATACAAAGTTGAGAATCTTGGTGGATTTGGATGAACTGACTCATGAAAGAATTGCTTTGACTGGACCATCCCTGTCCTGACTGATGTTTTACCTGTGACCTTCTTCTCATCATCATCGTAGTTGCTGGAGGTGAGCAGGTGGCCGAAAATGAGAGCTGGGACGTACATCTTCTCATCCTTATGCTCCACCACAGGAATGCCTTTACCGTTGTTCCAGATGCTGATGGTGTTGGACTCACTGGGGAAGACAGGGAAAAAAAAAATCACTCAATCATCCATTGCAAGATTCACTTTTAATAATAGTAGTAATAATCTGGAATTGCTACCATAAACAAAATCCTCTGAGATTCATTCAGCAAATTGTGAAAACACTTAAACAGTTATGGCAGTCAAATCCTTACATGGAGAACAAAAAATTGTGATCAGGGTAGGATCTAACAAATTTATAGTTCACAAGATGACTCCTTCTTGCACAGAAATACATTTTTAAAGTATTTTAATTAAAACAAGAGGAGCATTCTTAAACAATGCATCTGCTGCGCCTTGAGATCATCTTCCTGTCTTTAGTTTTATAACAGAATCTAAAAAAGCAACACACAGAGATATAAAACCAGAACATTTCAGTATCCATCCCTACGGTCAACTTGTGGCTGCAGGGCAAATTTGGAAAGGTAAGTAGTTAGTAATCAGATCTTTTCAAAACTCGGTTGCATAATGTCTCTGGGTAAAGGGAGACATTACTACTATAAAATTAAAAGGTCTTTGTGTCCAGATTAAAGACAATTTAAAGTGTTCACATCCACCATGCAGGCTTGGAAAAGTAGAAAAGAAGCATCAGCATCATTATCATCATCTCTGTGTAAGCATATCAGCTGCAGAGACCAGGATGAGGCAGGTTTAATGAGATTATTCATCAGGCAGCTCAAGAGTCAGATGAGGACACACCTGGCACAGCAGCAGTTATTACAGCTACTGACCAGAGAGCACAGCTGATGACAGATGGTACAACAGTTTTCCTTCAACAAACAGATCTGCCCCCTTACTGACACAAAACCGCTTATGTTAATAAAGTAATGGAGATACTCACGGGTCAATGTTGACCTTGATGGTAGTCATGTTCTTGTCCCTTTGTTTGTTGTCTGCTGCATTGACTGTCAGAAGAAGAAAACAACATTTAGAATGTAGAGTGGTTCTCTTTCTCTCTGCTCTGTGTCAAACCAACCAAACCTCTTGAAAAACCTGTTTCCCCACTCGCCTGTGGTGGTGCTGCACCAAGAACCACTGAAGGAAATGCCATGAAAACCTTTGAGGAAGACACTGAGCGCAACTTCCTTCTTCACGAAATGGAAACAAAAACGGAGTGGTGTCATATTTTAGCGGTTGGAGGATTTCTGTTTTGTGTTTGGTAAAAAAACACCCTCTCCAGAAGCTGTAACAGAGGTACACTTTTCTGCTGTCCATCATCAAGAACCGTTGACTGTGGCCCCAATAGCTACATATATCAAAATGAATCGACTCCAGTTAAACTATGAGTGTCTCACCACCTCAAGCCAACTTCCTCCTGGACAGTGACTGAAGGAGAAATGTGAGCTAGAGTTTAGATCGGATCTAAAAACTCTAAACCGACCCGGACCGAGTCCATGGACATTGTGTCTGAGTCCGACCCAACTCTAGGCTCCAGGCTGAATTAAGCCACACGTTATTTTAATTAAGGTTTTACTGCTTTCGGGGTGCTGTGGTGGCACAGGGGTTAAGCACAACCCACATATGGAGGCCTTGGTCCTCGACGTGGCCATCGCAGATTTGATTCCCGGCCTGGCAACCTTTGCTGCATGTCTTCCCCTTCTCTCAGTACCATCTTTCCTGTCAATTCACAATCAAATAAAGGCCACTAAAGCCAATAAGACCTTTAAAAAAAAGTTTTACTGTTTTCATTTTCAGACCCCCGTTTGGGTAAGTAGAGTTACTTCTCCTGTTTTCAGCTTTAACATCTTCCAGCTCCATTTTGTCACTAGTAACTTCAGGATGAGTCGAGAGCAAACCATCTAGGATGTGTGATAAAAAGGATTCTATCTCCACTGCTACTGAGTGGAGCAGAAGTGCAGAAGTCTAATTAACTTCTGCACCTTAAATTCTTTCCTCAGAAAGATAAACTGCCTGCTCCTCTATTTAGAATATAAATAGATTAACACAACATAGAATGCATTTTTCTCTGTTCTGTATGTACTATGTGCTCGTTAAACACGTCTCTTCAGCCAAAGTGTGGAATGTACTTTAGAACCAGACGCGCTCCAGAGCATGCTGACCGTAACTCCTTCAGGCTGTCAACTCCTGGTCAGCAAGATGCATTTAGTTCAGTGTCCTTGTCAGAGATGATATTCAGAAAGGATTTTACCTTCACCATGCACTTTGTGCGTAAATGCGTAATGTCTGTGGCTTCTGCACCAAGTATGATCGAAAGTGTAAATTGTAATCTGTCAAAATGGAGACGGGCCTGAAATTATTTCGTTGCATTTTTTTTTTTTAAAAACCTGACAACTAATAAGACACCTGAGTTGCAAACATAACAGCAGCAACTATAATTTATTGTATGTATAAACATCTCTCTGTTTAAAATATAGTGTAAAATATTAAAATGTTAGAGGTCACTACAATGTCCTCTATTAATTAGATACACAGCTGAGCTATGTGAGTAACTTGTCCTCTGGATCTGTAAATTGTCCGGTGTGAGACATTTCCTCGTCTGTGTAGCTCAAATGTTAATGTGAACTCTACCCCAGCTGCTTTGTGAGGGTTCCAACAGCTGCTGAGCTTTTCATGGCTGAAATAAAAACAGTGACTCTCTGCAATAAAACCATACCTGAGCACTCTGTCACACTTTAGAACTTATTCACAGTCATTTTAAAGTCCATAGGAAGGGAACTGCAGCTAATTTTAAAGGGATTTCCACATTCCATCACTTCTGAGGCGTGGGAAAATGAAACAGCTGCAGCTGATACCAAGACTCACTGTTCAAGTCATAAACCTGAGATCATTTCACAGTGAAACTGATATACAACAAGAAAAAACCAAACGAACACAATGTTTAAATTGCTGGCAATAAAATTAAGCCCATCTGGGCCTGTCATGAAAACAAATTTTACTGGATGATAAATTGTGCCAGTAATTATTGTGATAAACAATAATATTGTTGTTTTGACAACATTTTCAAGTAAAATATTGACAATGGAATAATAATGAGAGTTTACCCCCTCAAAAAGGAATAAAGTTTAATTTTGTAAAGAACACTTAACACTGGAACTGGAATATGTTTTAAATATCCAAAACAAGACAAGCCATCTAAAAAAAATTAATAAAATAAAAATAAAAACCACACAAAACCAGTATCATAAATAAAATGGATTGTGATGTCTGTAAACAAAATTGATCTTCAAAAAAATATTAATTATAAGACTGGAAATTATCGAGTTCATTTTAATTTGTCATGTGATTAATTGCTTATTGCAACATGCTTCATTACACCCTAACACTGTTCATGTTGTTGAGCTGTGCAATTAAAATGACAGACTAGATAAAAGCTGGCAGGTAAAAATAAAACAGAGTTTGCGTTTGGGAGGGTAACTCTAAACGACACCTCAGATTCTCTTACCAAGAATTTCATCAAAGATTTTGTAGAGTCCAGGAACGTAGGTGATTTCCCTCTGGTTCATTCCAACATCTTCATCAAACACCCACATTTGCTGAAAAAGTACAAAGGTTAAATGAATAAAAAGAAACAGAAAACATCCAACTCAAAGAGTCAATTGTGTTCATAGGCAGCGGAAAGGAACTATTTAAGGTGAATTGACACAATTTCTCATAATCAGGTTTTACTGTCTAAAACTGACAAATGGACCTGAGACATAAGACTCTGTGTTAAGAGACTTTGTTAAATAGCCAACCATCACAGAACCTTTTGCGTTGTTCAATCATTTTTTTATATGCCACCATGATACAGTAGATTGCTTTTTAAAAAACTGCTTTAATAGACATTACATGAATTTTCCCTCTTGAAAAGTCAGAAATATTCTGAAATGAAACACATGGTGTGTGTGTGTGTGTGTGTGTGTGTGTGTGTGTGTGTGTGTGTGTGTGTGTGTGTGTGTGTGTGTGTGTGTGTGTGTGTGTGTGTGTGTGTGTGAGAGGGGAGGGGTTGGGAACCAGTTTGGGAATTTGTAACTGAGGGAAAAAAAGGACAGGAGAAGAATAGCTTGCTGCTCGTCTTTTCGTTGTTTTGATCTTAATTTTCTGAGGGCCCTGATTGGTTCAGAGGTGGTGACAGGGTCACTGAGAGCCAGTGAGAAAGCAGAGCATCAGCAGCTCACCTGAGTGACGGGCTCCAGGGAGCCAACGTATGTGTCAGGACGCAGGAGGATGTGCTCCAGAGGAGTCTTCTTCTGGTACACTCGCTCCACAGACAGCTTGGAGCCTGCCTTGTCTTTCTTCCCTCCATCAATCTTTCCAATGTCTCCTCTGCCATTAGCAGCCTCCTGTTTAAGACATTATCAGAACACAGAGGATTTAAATACTGGAAATATTTCTAAACCAGACAAACAAACTAGAATAAAGGTAGAAACTGCCTTTGATAACAATCAACTGTATGGAGTCTGCCTGTTCTCTCTGAAAATACCAGGGTCCTCCGCTGGTGCTCCTGCTCCTTCCTGCTCCCAAAGTCCAAAAAATAAAAAATAAAAAAAAATCTGAGGTTATTTCTGTCTGCCCAGCTGTGTTAACAAAACAGCCAGGAGGAGATTTAAAGAGGAGCAGCAGGAGCAGAAGACATGCTGCAGTGGAAAACTGTCTGTTTCCTGGATGTTGAGCTGTTAGCATGTCATAAAGGTAATGAGACGGTCAGCAACAATCTTCAGTTAAAGCCCTCTTCAGATTGGTTGCAAAACTGACTGCTACTGGAGATCCTTCCTGCCCACAGCATCACCATCTACAGCCATTGTTTCAAGATTCTTGGATGATATCAGAGTTATGACAACATTTCATTTCCTCAACTGAATATGGCCTTTAGGAGTGACTGTGTGTGTATCTGTTTTACCGTTTGGTGCACTGGCTTCTTGTCCATGGTGTCCCCCACCTCTCGTCCAAAGAGCGCTGGAGAAAGGCACTAGCCACGTTCTGCGACGCTTCACAGCTAAGCAGGTATAGACAATGGATTGATGTTTTTTTTCCTGTTTCTTCCAAGCATCACTCTCTAGATTGTAATAAATGGTCTACAAAATATGAGTTTATATATAGATCTGTGTTTAGCTGCTACATGAAGCTTCAAGTATTGCAGAGATTAAAAGCAACAGCATCAATTTAAACACTGCTTAAATGCAAAGATCAAAGCACACAGTGTTCCACTAATGACAATTAAATTGTAATAAATCAACAACAATTCAACGTTCAGCTAAAGACACTGAAGGTAGGATCTAATTCAGCACTGGAGTAAAGGGCAGCTTCACTACCATTAGGAAAACTTTATTGTTTTTGGGTTTGTTTGAGATTAAAATCTAAAATACCTGAAATGACCAGAACTGGTCTTTTTTTTTTTTAAACAACTATCTTAATACAGTTTATGATTTGATAAACATTATCTTCAGGAGTTAAAAAGAAGAAAATGTTCTATTTCGATGCCTTTATTGGCAAAACCACCAGCTTGTAACAAGCAGAACTTTGAGTGTTCAGATATTAGACGGGATTATTCTGTTTTAAAGTGTTTAAATAACATTTCTGTAGACTTACAAAATAAATACGTTTTCAATTTCAGAAAAAAAATATGAATCTTAGGATTATGTCCTAATTATAGACCAATCCAGGACTTGGATATAAGTTTTAATAAAAATACAAATAAATACACAAAATTACAGCTGTCATGCTAGATCCCATTTAAGGTGGGTAACTTGGTAACAGTAGTCCTGAAACCCACCCACCCATCCATCATCTATACCCGCTGACCCCCACTAAAGTACTTGGGCAAAAGGCAGGGGACACCCTGGACAGGTCTCTGTCGCAGGGCAAACAATGACTGACTGACACACACACACACACACGCATGCCTAAGAACAATTTAGAGACACCAATTAATCTCAGTCAGGAAGCAGGAATACCCCGAGAGAATCCATGCATGCACACAACTCCATGCAAAAAGACCTCAAACAAACTTCTTACTCCCTTAAAATCCATTTTTTCTTTACAGTAAAGATTTCCATAAATGTTTTTAAAAATATTTTGGGTTCCAAAAAGATCAAGGCTTTCACAGATGATAGTCTGGGTGTTTTAATTAGGCCACTGGGTAGGATCCAGTTTTGGTACCTTATCCACTACGAGAAAATTATCCTACTAATACACATTATAGTACATTAATAGGTAGTTCTATACATGAATAGATGGATGATAGGTTTAATACTTCCCTTGAGGAGTAGCTCCATGTTGTTCCCCCCAAAATTACTATAAATTCATAATTTTGAAATAGTTGAGCTTACTTTCATAGAAATGCCAAAATATGAATACAGTTAATCTGGTATGTGCCTATGAGTTTCAAATAGAGTACAAAGCAAAACATGTGTTCATTACAGTATAAATAAAAAATGGAAAAAATACAAATGCTGACAGAACCTCGTCTAAAATGATCTAAATGCCAAAAACTACTGCTCTTCTTAGTGTTTTCGAAACAAGTAAACGTATTACAACTGGCAAACTGTCAGAAAGAATCTGACATCAGTTTAGAATGGTTTAGATTTTGAACTGATGTGAACAAAAACAATAATCCAGAAATCCCAAAACGCAGTGAAAAAGCTTTTTATACCGGTGGTGAATCGGAACCTAACTTCAGCTTCGTATGTTATTCCTCACTGTCTCTACGACACTTGGGTTACATTTGTAGTTAGCTCGGCAAAAAAAAAAAAAAAACACCCAGGGTATTTAATGTTACTCGGCTCCGGCCTGGGGATCCACGTTGGACCTTTAAACGGACACAGAAGCCGGGCAGGGGACAGTGGGAGAACCCCTCAGACTGCCTGGGACATTTAAACGCAATTTTCAGCTCAGACTGAGCCAGCTTTAGGTTATAGTAAAACTTCTAAACGTAAAAACACAAAACAGAAAAAAATTCCAAGTTTCTACGTTGGTCTAATCCTGAACTAACTTACCATCCAAGCCAGCCCCCCGTTTCCTGCGGCGCCGTTGGACATCTTCCTTTGTGATCCTTAATTTGTTTATGATGCAGCTCGCAAAATGTCTTCAGCTCCAGTCAAATTAAAAGCCCGTCAACTTTGCAAGGGTATTACATGCTAAAAGATACAAAAACTTGTGTATTATCCATACTCTTATCTTCTGCAGCTTGAAACCTAATCCCGGGAATGAATCAAAACAAGCAAAGAATCGCAGCTTATCGAAGCTATTGTTAAAATCGACCAGCGGTGGTACCGTAGGCCTAAACTTTCAACAAAGATGCTAACCGGGCTCAAAGGCTCAATAATAAATACTGTACAAAACAAACGACTTAAATAGGTGTCAAATTTCACAAACACGCGATGAGTAATAAAATATTACATTCACTAAAAGCCTCTGGAAAACAGTTCATTAAATATTTGTTTCATTTAATAATAAAAACGCATTTTAGCTAACAGAAGCGCCCGATGTCCGGCTCCGCCATCTGCAACATAGACGGCAAATCGTCTTGCAGGGAAATTATCCAATCAGATGCTCGCTTTTTCAAAAGCGCCGGTATTTTGACCAATAGGAACTCTTTGCTTAAGTTAACCGTTGCTCTTTTCTCAACGCAAGATGGCGGCAAAAAGCCGAGCTTATGATATACAGTATTTCTTCGACTTCTACGGACTTTTGACTTTGGGGAACTAAAACAGTTTGAAGGAAAACAGTGACGTTAAATTTTACATCGGCGCTGCCAATCTTAAATTTATCTTTATTGTATAGCAATATGCCTTTTTCATCGTACCAACATATTGCAATTAGAACACTGCCTGCATGAAGTGATGTAAATAATTATAAAACACTGCAAATAAGACTTTTATTACTAACAGGAAATATCAGAACTGTGATGGGCTTGCCCTTGAACCTCAAATTGTAAATACATTTAACATTGAAAGAAAATATTCCAAAACTGTATGGCTTCTGGTTACATTTGTACCTCGTTTATGAGTTAATGCCCCAAACCAAATAATTGAAAAATATGCAACAGGTATATCCATTCATTCATCTACTATCAGGTCACACACTTGTTTAAATATTGCACTATTCTCTCTGAAAATGTGAACTGTATTCAGATTCTTTTTGTTCCAAGCTAGACATGGACAATTAAAAGTGGGAAAAAAATGGTCACATTTAAAGTAAAAACCAAGATTATGCATCTTGTAGTTGGATGACAACTTCAAATGAAGCCTCTTGTTCGTTCAAGCCCTGTCTGAATAGCTGAGAATGCTGCCATGAGGTGTCCCCGTCTCCCCCACTGAGTTCTGCTGCCACAATCAGCTCTGAAGATCCAGACAGACTGGAAAACGACTGGAGCCTTCCATCTGAGGGTTCAAAAACAGGAGGTAAAGGTTAGACATAAAACTAAACAGATAATAAAATGTCTTTGTTCCCCTTAAAGCATAGCACATATACCGCCAGAAAACTCAGTTGTCATCTGTCCCGACTGCAAACTCCAGCAGACTTTCCCAGACTGGAAGGTTTTGCTGTTGGCCATGACAGAGACAGAATGGATCTTCAACCCAGCTGAAGCCAAGTCAAACTTCCAGCTGATTCTTCCAACAGTAGAGCCTTCTGTCCGTGCGATGTAAACCTGAAGAAAGAAAATCAATCAACCACAATTACAGCCACAAACAGTATACTGGATGTTGTTTAGAACTTAGGCTTGAAGAGGAGTGCTAATAAGTTTACCAGCAATTTTGTTCAGACTCTAAATATATGTGTACTTATTTTCATCTTATTTTTCTTTGGTATTAAGTTTTAAAAGGTTTTCAAACAAGTGAAAATCCAAAGCCTTGCATTAAAAATCAAAGCAGATCTTTACCCATATTAACCATTAGCAGCACAATAATTCATTGTAGGAGTCTAAAATTGAGATAAATGTAATAAACTGAATGAATATAATGAAATTGTTTGTTGCAATTATTTAAGACACATCTTTCAATACTTTTAAAAATTTACTAAAAAACAAGCATAAACTTAATTTTTTTTATCTTTTTTTTTTTTGCTATGTCAAGAATAATAAACACACCATCTTCCAATCATTCTCCACTTTCCTGAAGACGGACTCCTTTGTCCACACACACTGATCCCAGTTTGGGATTATTTCAGAGGAGCTGGACACCCGACAGTACTGGTCCTTTGGGGCACTGTAGCGCACGTGAAGCAACCTGGCCTTCTTTTCTTCATCAGTCGGCGTGAACACAAAAACTTCAGTCTGAAACAAACACATGCATGGTTAAATAATAAGAAAAATACATTCTTCCACCTCTACCACGTATCGATGTGCCCCTCGGTAAGGCAATAACCACACGTTGCCTTCCAATCTGCATCTGAATGTGGCTCTAAGATAAACTGCTATGTGGGACTAGAAAATCTCTAAATGAATTCAGAATATTTAGCAAACTGCAACAATAAAAACTGAAGGAGCGACTGAAAGGTGGTCTTTGAGCTCTTGGCCCAGCCTGCAGAAACAATCTGCAACTTTGATCTAACCCACTCATCATCTTGTTCAAGGGCATCGGTCTCGTCTCAGTGATTTACTCTACCTGTGTGGATACCTTTTTATCAGCTGCACTGGTTTCCCCACGCGCCATCCTCCAGGCCAAAGACCCAGAGCTGCGGCCTCCCAGTTCTCCAGGTTTGGGCGTCTTTGGTGAAATGAACTCCACTAGCTCAGCAAGCAGCCTCTCTGTCAGTTCCCTCTTCCTGTCTGGACTCAGGGATTGCTGTCTCTTCATTGTTAGAGAACAAATACAAGGTTTTATGTTTTTACCACTGCCACCACATCAATCCATTCTGAAAAGCAGGTTAGAAACCATTGGGACTCACAGCAGCATTGAGGCCATTTATGGTGTGTAGCAGCCAAGCCTCCTGCACCCTGGTTCTCCTCGACAAAACCTCTGCATGTTTGCAGGAATATCTCCATGTCACATCAACCACCTGGGGAAAAAAAAAACACACAAAATGTGAGTGTGCTCTTTGTTTTAACCATTAAAATCTCAATGAATTTATGAAGTGAAATGAATTTAATATCTACCTTAGAACTAATGTTGAACCATAAAACATTGAATTCTCCGCAATGAGAAAAAACAACAAAACAAACTGGACCATGAACACCTTACAAGACGATCAACTTAAATACCCTGAAATACTTTAAACTATTTGTCACATAACCAAACATGTTTGTGGTTTTGTAAAAAGCAGATTTCTATGTGTAATTATTGTAATTTAAAACAGCACCATGGTGGTTTGAATATCAGCAATCCCTGATGCAAATGGAACTGGGCTGAGATAGAGATGCATTGGAAAATCAGCTAAAGACTAGACTCAGGCCGTTTCCAGCTGGCTCACCCCTGATTGGTCACCAGTCAGACAGAAACTGAAATATCTGAAAGCTGAAAAGCGTATCTCACAGAAACTGTGTGGAAGTCATGTTTCAGCCTTTTCATGCTGCTGTTCAGGAAACCCAACTGTACCTAATACACTGATTGTTGAAGAGAATTGCTGAAGAAAGTTTAAAATTTTAACTCTGCAACCATTTTGTTTTGAAATAATAGTAGAACCCTGTTTCACAGAGACTGTTGTCATTAACTATGCTTCTAATATATAACATTATTGACCACACAATGGGGAAGTTAGGATTGTTTTCCATTTTCTTCCAAGATGTTTTTATTTTATTTCTTCAAATATAATTCATACTTAATATCTATATTGGCTTTACAAACACCAGATATTAGAACTTGAGGCCAAACATGTGATCAGTGAATCACCGGATGCACCGACTGCAGTTTTCTGGCCAATCACTGATCTGTAAGTAGAGTTTTGAATGAGTTTACACTCATTTAAAGCAGACATCCACAAATGGAAAATAATTTTACCCTTTTTGTTTGTGTTTCTCCTTTAATAAGAGTTTGTTAGCTTTAGAGCTGACAACAGAAGCTGGGGCTTATGTCCTAGCATAAGCCCCAGCCCCTATCAGTACTGATAGTGGCAGAAGCAGAAGCTGCTGACCAAGCGCTGCTCTGACCTGGTCCTTGGAGAAAGCCAGGACGTAAGCCAGTTTCTTTCCCCAGCCGATTTCGTACAGCAGCGGCTTATCACAGACGTTCTCACACGAGTCGCAGTGCAGCCAGCGATGCTGAGACACTGAGTAAATCTCTGTCCACACGTGGTCTGCAACAAGACAAACGCTGCTTTATATTCACTTCATTACTGCAAGCAGGATCAAAGCTTTGGTTGCAGACCAACAGGAACAAATTGCAGGAAGCTATAATATACAGGAATATAACAACTTTATGAGTGATAACTGGAACTGAAAGTTCTACACAGTAAAAAAAACTGTTTTCTGGTAGGAATGCAGTAAAAACAATTAGAAAAGGTGTTTAGCAGGTGACACTCAACAGAATACTAAATGACAGGTTACTGATGAACTGTATGATCTATGGAACATGGACATACCTGTACTGTCCCAGATGTACCTGGCCTCAAGGCCCATGGCTCTGCAGCACAAAGTGAAACAGTTGGCCCACTCTCCACAGCGCCCCCTCCTGGTTTCTAAAAGCTTTTCAGGGTGATTATACCTAATGTTGACCATAAGAGACAAAAACCCACAAATGCTCAATAAAAAATGGAATCAAGCTTGTTAACAGAAATTGAATTATTAATGTGATCTACAGTGTTAAAACAGCAATAATTAAAAAAATGCTATTAATAAATTGTGCATCTCTGAATATTTATTTACAGCTATATCATATCTCAAACTAAATTCTAGTTTCAATACCAGTCCTTACCACAGAACTTGTATTAAAATTTCTCACACACACACACACACACACACACACACACACACACACACACACACACACACACACACACACACACACACACACACACACACACACACACACCTAGGGAATCTGGTAGAGAGCTGGCAGCTCTGACAGTAGTGGTTCTCCACTCGCTGAGCTCCCCAGCGCAGTTCCTCCGCCGTGGGGCCGAGGGCCGGACCGTGTTTGGTGGGGCCCCCACACTGGCTGCAGGGCAAGCAGTCCACCCAGGAGAAGAAATCCTGCTTGAACCACCGGAGCAGCTCCAGCACCAAGCAGTCTTCTATACCCAGCTTACATTCTACACACAAGGACAGCAAAATGACTTTCCTCTAATTCTCTGATAGGTGAGCAGGGTAGGTAAAAGCATAGGTGTGACAGAATGGGGTGGGTGGGGTGGGTGTGGTTGCTGAGGCGTGATCTCACCTGGGTCAGACTCCTTCAGCTCCTTCAGCTTGTGTTGAGCAGAGGAGGATAGCTGGTGGTGAGGGATGATGCTTCTGGCTTTCAGCTGCAGCTCGGGGTTTTCATACTGCATCACATGTTGGAAGTTGGACTGAAGAGTCACAAAGAAACTCATGCTGCTCTCCTGAAAGACAAAACAAACATCAGAGTTTTT
This sequence comes from Poecilia mexicana, assembly GCF_051168715.1. NCBI lineage: Eukaryota > Metazoa > Chordata > Actinopteri > Cyprinodontiformes > Poeciliidae > Poecilia > Poecilia mexicana. Next base: position 2,082,023 of record NW_028263380.1, on the reverse strand, counting down.
TTTTTATTATTATTATTTCCACATCAGAGGTTGGTGTCCACGTGAATGCACTCTCTGCCATTTTCCACATAACAGAATGGAATCATACATTTGTCCAACCAATTGTAAACTCAAGTTCTATAAAGCTCAGCTTAAAAGGCACTGTGTGAGCACTCAGCCCCTCTGATGTACAGTCACTCCTCACACAGGTGGTATCTTTAGACATTTTACTCATTTCTACAGTAAACTGATGAACAATAAACTTTCCAACGTCATTGATCAGCAAACTGATCAAATGTTTGAGTGAAGGCAATACTGGTTTTCATAACTAGTAATTCTGTCTAAAATACAGATCACGCCTCAGATCAACTTCTGAACTAAACCTGACTGATGACCTACACATCTCTTACTGTTTGGATCTAGCGCGGTTAGTGAACATCTGTTTCTCCATCTGCATTTGGAGAACCAACTACAGACTCAGACTGAGATGAACAACCCAACCACAGGTCCAGGATCCCAATGTTCTGATGTCTGAGCCTCTTGATTATCAGTTTGTTGGAAAATCCTCTGATTCTCAGCAGGTTGATCCTGGATTGCTGGAAGAAGTGTCTACCTTGATCAGCTCCTAAACTCATGGCTGCTTTCCCATGATCTTTTCCAGGTAACTGATTTTGAACGAGTCCCATACAATCACAAGAAGGATTGATCAGAGAAAACCATGATTCTGTTTCCACTCTAACGCTTGCTAGACCCTCTTTGACATTGTGAAGTTTTTTTTTTCCTTTTTAGAGGCAATCATTTCCAAAACAACAATTTCAAAAACAGCAGTTAGTCAACTAAGTAAACTGAAAGTGATATCAGCTGAACTCTTTGACAGCTACACTTTTGTAGGACTGAACAACATGTAGGAAGCAAAGAGACTGCCATGGAACGCAACTTCCTCTTTTCTGCAGGGCTCTCCATTGAGGAGAGGGTGTGTTCAAGTCGCAATCAGTCATAGCAGAGCACCAATTTTAATAAGCAATTAATATAGGTACTGACAGTGCTTAAAAGCATACAAGGTAGGTACGTTAACGGACTGCAACATAGCACCATAATGCTAGCTTCTTTGTATTCATTTTAAGTTGCCATTTTTAAAAATCCACAAATATTTTAAGACTCCATCAAAAATTTATTCCAAAACTAAATTTACTTATTTGAGATCATGGCTTGGAATGACTGTCAATGCTGGCTAAAAATATTATTTCTATCTTAACAAATTTATGTTTAGGTGGATCATGCCCTTTAAATATCATAAATTTATGTAATAATATTGATTTTGCAATATATATCGATATTTTCTTTCCTAGAAAAAAGATTGATATTCATCCGCAAGTATACTAACATCCAACTGTCACCTTGCTCACTCACTGCTTGCTTCGCCGGGAGAGTGATTAGGTCATCAGGCTTAGAGTGATTCCTTCAGATGTTAAGTGTCAAGGTTAAAAAGGTATCAAACTATTCAGAGCAGGCTACTTGGTGCACTTTATTTACTTTACAAATGCATAAGCTACAGTTTGTACTGGTTCAATTAAAAGAAACATGTTTTCTCACCACTTCTTTGATTCATTTTGTCCAGCTGTCGACTTTAAGTCTGTGTCCATGTCCAACCAGAGCCAGGTATTGTGTAGTTGGTGCCTTTAATTAGTTTTCAGTTAAATTAATTAATTCCAACTCTATAACAGTCACAAAATGTCACCAAAATCACTCTGTCCCTCTAAAATCTTTCAGAAAATCGCAAGTGTATTGAATTGTATCGTTCGCTGAATATCGCAATATATATATATATATATATATATATATATATATATATATATATATATATATATATATAGTATCGTGAGCAGAATATTGTGTATCGTGAGATTATTGTATCACTACAGCCCTACAAACCATACAGTCTCAAGATGTAGACTCAGCTTCGTACCACCAGGCCAGATGGAACAATGGCGGATTCCATGACTGGCTAAGACATACATAGACAGGGCTAGAGGACCCAAAGTAGCAGTTAATAAAAAGTTGAGCAGTGTTGATCTACTGCTGCTTCTTCTCTCCGAGTGAGCAGGAAGAAGGCAGGGGTGGTGCGGAGCTTTGAGTTTACCTGCTGTTCACGGTGTTGCTCTGGCCTGGGAGCAGAGGACGGAGCAGTGCAGTGTACCAGTTGACAAAATCAGTTCTCTGGTATGTCAATGTTCATTGTGTCAAAAGCCTTCAAAAGTCAAACGCTTTCTCTTTTATCCACTTCCTGTACATGTGTTCCTGTCTGATAGAGTAGACTGTGCCATTCCAGTCTGACTGGTTGCACTGTAGCCCCACCTTCCCTGCTGCTGCTGCTGATTGGACTGCTGCTCCAGCCCATGTGAACCAATCAGCTCCGCCTTCTGCCTTACTAACACCAATTCTGTTCTGAGAGGCAAGGCCAGATACCACATTTGCCACATTATGCAGCATACAGCATCATATTTATTTATTTCAGTATTAGAACATTTAAATTGTATAAAATCTTTGTATAACTATATGTTAGACTCCAGTTATAACACTTTTATGCATATTTAGTAGTTTAATGAGCAAATCTTTGTCTAGATTATGATGCAATATGCAATAAGTGCCAAAGCTGATTGTTTACAGTACAATAATATTACCAAATCTTTTGATTTTATTTATCAATAAATGAATCAATAGACTGGCTCATGTAAAATGTTTTAGTAGCAGTCAAACATGTTAGCAGCACCACCTGACCTGTTCCACCACAACACACTACTATGTCTGTATCACACAACACTGACATAAAGCCACTGAATTTAGAGAATTAGTGCAGTACAAAAAAACTCAATTAAATTGACTTAACAGAGGGGCGTTAACAGGTATGTGCAATTGAATGCAGTCACTGATAATCCAGTATATAACGTAAAAATCCCCCTACTTGAACTCCATGTTGCTGCTAAAATGCTTGGCCGTCTCACTGTGTAACAGTTACTAAGGAATCTTCAACCACATTGCTCTGCAGAGGCATCTCTGATAGTGGCCCTAGAGGATTATTAATAACAATATACTATGCAAATGATTCAAATTTGAATTAGAATTAATATGAGTTGCATCAACATTTCATTTTCATTTGGGATCAATAAAGTATTTCTGAAATTGAAAAGTTGCTCATGATCATTATAAGAACAAACATGATCTGTTGTATTCTTTGGAATACAAAGAAAATCAAAGAAGAATGTACACGCTTTACTGTTAGAAACAACACAGAAGCGGTGAGCATACCTACCAGAGATGATGGCTGTTGAGTAGATGGCGCTGTTGGTGGGCTGGAAGCAGCAGCGCAGCTCTCCGGTACCGACGCTGAGGCCACAGCAGGCTGAGAAGCAGGTTGGACAGGACGCCCCCCACGCAGTCTCAGATCCCGCTCTGCAGCAATACAGTCCCTGATGAGCTTCAGCTGCTCCACTGATGCAGACTGAGGGAAGACCAGATGGGTTTCAGCCTAGAAACAGTTAGAGAAATTAGCTGGTAACAATGTTACACAACAGGAGCAGCAGCTTTAGAATTACTAACATTAATGATAGTTGTCCATTTACCTCCTCAAATCCCATCTCAAAGAGACATTCCACAGCTCCTTTGATAGGCAGCAGCTTGGTGGAGAAGGTGGGGTTGCCGATACGGATAGACCTGTACTTTTCCTCAGTTGGACACCTGTTGGCAGTGACATAGAAAACAAGATGGCAGAATTTGATTTCTATTCAGTGAACATTTGACTACATATTTAAAATTAAGTCAGTGATTACAAATGTTTTAAAAGAAGCTGGTGTGAGTTTTAATACCAGACACAAATCTGCTGTGATCAAAGTACCATGACGTCCACAGATCATCACTTTTATTGAAAACAACTAGGTTTCATTCTCTGACAGATATTCAAAATGTAAAAATGGGTCAGTGCTACATATGCAACTATAAAAATTAGATATTAAACTTTCTTAAAGAGACAGCTTAGGAGACAGTTACACTAGGATGGAAATGATTCTGGTCCAAAAAAAAAGACGTCTGAAGACTCAAAGAAAGAATTACCTCAGCCCCTCAGGTACCAAGGCATTTAAAGCCACAACACTCTAGATCGGAATAGAAATAAATAAGGACGTTCAAGAAACATCTACTAACCCCCAGGATGAAGTCCACCATGAACTATAACCTGCTGAAACACTGCCGTGACTGTCCAGACCTTCTTGGACTGAGGGTGTGCTGATTAACGGAGATGTACTTGTATAACAAACACCTTCAAGCTCCACTGAGGGCTGTTAATAATCCATCCATCTATTATCATACAGGCTTATCCCTAGTGAGGTCGCGATGTGTGCTGGCGCCCATCTCCAGCACTCAACAGATGAGCGGTGGGGTCACCCTGGACAGGTCGCCAGTCCATCGCAGGGCAACACAGAGACAAGCAGGACAGACAATCATGTACACACCCAACTCCAAATTCATTTAAGGAGAATTTGGAGAGATCAAGTAACCTGACAGTCATGTTTTGTTTTTGGACTGTGGTAGGAAGCCGGAGTATCCGGAGAGAATCTACGTATGCACAGGAAGAACACGCAAACTCCATCCAAGAAGACCTCAGGCTGGGATTCGAACCCAAAAATGCTACAAATTGCGCCACTGTGAAGATATAAAAAATACTATATTCTACATAAAACTGGCAAATATATAATGTTATTGCTATTTGTGCTGCGCGCGTTTTCGGAACATGTAAGAAAAGACAGAATTTATCTCTACCTCTACGCTGATCCCTAATGATGACACGTACACCAAAATTACCCTGATAAAAAACCTACAACGAGGTTTGGAATTTTTGCAGAAGAAAAGGTGTATCACCTTATTAAAACCACCACAAATGTATCACCTTATTAAAACCACCACAAATGCATACCGTACATAGAACATAAAACGGAATATTTATTTTATTTTTTTTATTTTTGTTGCTGTTTTCTTGTGAAGTTGATAAAAGAAAGCAGAACAGTTGGTGGGTATTTTTCAGGAAGATACAGTAAATCCCGATGGACCTTGACACATTCCACTGACCCGTTTACTGGACATACCTTATAATGTTGTCCGCATATGTAAGCAGCAACTTGGCCACATCAAGGAAGACCTCGTCAGAGTTGTCACACAGTGTTGTGACCGCCGGAGACAGAGACATTTTGTTTTATAGCTTTTGGTAGAAGATGTAGCGCCAATGACTACTGCTACTTTAAAAAAAGAGCTAAATTGCTTCCGCTTGGGGTCCTTGAGGAATGTGTCCCACAAGCTGCCTAACAAAATATCAGGACCTTCAAAATTGCACGGAAATTGTGTTTATACTTTTATAGTTATATTTTTAAACTATATTTTTATTTCATTTCTTAATTTTAAAACAGCTAATAAGGCAGTTTATTTTTTGTTATTAATAAAACTGAAATGGCGTTCATCATTGGTACCTAAAACAAGCTAAAAACAATCAACTCTTAGCTTTTAAGGCTAGCTGCTTTAGTGTTTTTCTTCGGTCAGTCGGTTTAGTTGTGAGAAATATTAAAATGTCCGCTTTATCTCTGTCCTGTTGGACAAAACTCCAACGGAATCTTCACTACACCAGAACTCTGCTTCATAAGGCTGCCTTTTGTTCTAACCAACCCACCCAGAGCTCCCAGTATGGACAGCACTCTGTGAGGAGAGTTGTTATTACTGGAATAGGACTGGTGTGTCCCCTGGGCACAGGCACCGCTCTGGTGTGGGAGCGCCTCATCAGTGGCCAGAGTGGGCTTGTCGCCCTGGACCCTGAGGAGTACAGGACTGTCCCCTGTAAGGTGGCTGCTGTGGTACCGAGAGGGTCTGATGAGGGTCAGTTTAGGGAGGAAACATTTGCAACACGTGCGGAATTAAACAGCATGTCCCCGGCCACCGCAATGGCCCTCGGGGCTGCTCAGCTGGCTCTTGAGGACGCAGGGTGGTGCCCCCAAAGCCCAGAGGAGCATCTTAACACGGGGGTGGCTGTAGGCATGGGGATGGTGTCACTGGATGAGATTGCTCGCACCTCCGCCGCTTTCAGAGAAAAGGGCTACAACAGAGTGAGCCCTTTCTTTGTGCCGCGCATCCTGGTCAACATGGCAGCGGGGCATATCAGCATCAAACACGGACTGAAGGGCCCTAACCACTCTGTGTCCACGGCCTGCACAACCGGTTCTCACGCCATTGGTGATGCAGCTAGGTTCATCGCACACGGGGATGCTGTTGCTATGGTTACAGGCGGAACAGAATCCTGCATAGGACCACTGTCAATGGCCGGTTTTGCCAGAGCACGTGCCCTCGCCACCAAATGGAACGACGACCCTCCGCTGGCCTCCAGGCCTTTCCATCCGGACAGAGACGGGTTTGTGATGGGAGAGGGGGCAGCCGTGGTCCTGCTGGAGGAGCTGGGTCACGCAGAGGGAAGAGGGGCCAGGATCTATGCAGAGGTCCTGGGCTACGGACTTTCAGGGGATGCCAGCCACATTACTGCACCCTCTTCAGACGGGGATGGAGCATTTAGGTGACTGATTAGACCGATGTTTTGTTTGTTTGTTTTTTTTTTCCTCAACATTGAAATCAGGAATCAAGTAGAAAGTCAGATCAACTTTTTCACCTGCTTAATCATTTGCCTGATGTTTCAACAGGTGTATGTCTGCTGCCCTTAGAGATGCTGCAGTCTCCCCGGCAGATGTCACCTACATAAATGCTCATGCCACTTCCACGCCCTTGGGTGATGCTGCAGAAAATGCAGCCATTAAGAGGCTCTTCCAGCACAGTACTGACAGCCTGGCTGTTTCTTCTACTAAGGGAGCCACAGGGCATCTGCTGGGTGCTGCCGGGGCTCTGGAGGCAGCGTTCACTGCTCTGGCCTGCTACCATGGGGTGCTGCCCCCAACCCTCAACCTGGACCGCACTGAGCCTGAGTTCAACCTAAACTATGTTCCCTGCACAGCACAACCATGGAGGACTGAGGGCCGACGGCTCGCTCTCACAAACTCATTTGGGTTTGGTGGAACCAACGCTTCATTATGTCTCAGCAGTTTCCCATGATAGACTGACTTGATGACATTTGCCTCAAAAATAATAAACTAGAGTTTAGAGCATCTGTTATGTTCTAAAATGACCCAGTATTCACCATCAAAAGTGATGTCTTTAACTGGAACTGCTTTCCATAATGCTTTAATTCATTGGTGTAGATGCCTCTGTCTTTGGGAGCATTTTCTTGTTCTTGACCCAAGTCAAGAACAAGAATTAGGACTGTTAAATATTTTCAGAGTTCATGGTTGACTCAGTAACACCCAGGTGACTTCCTCCACTGCTGAGCACCGCTGTTAATGTGTCTAAACCGTTATGCTGTGTTTGGGTTTCTGCTAAAATGACACTGTGAATTATGACTGAATGTTGCAACATTAGTCCAGTTTGTATCAGGGTTGTTATCCCAGATGTGATTTCTTTTCTGAAAGAACAAACTTCTAAATATGTTTAAATAAAATTGGATCAGAGCCACTACCTTTAACTGACCCTTTGAAAAAACACAACTTAATATTTTTGGCAAATATATCATGTAGCAAATATACCATTTTATTCCTATTTTTAAGTTTGGAAGTAAAGAAAAGCGTGTCTTTTACAAAAGGTGGATGGATACATTTTCTTATGACAAATTATGGTGGAAAAAACATATTTCAAATAAATGTCAGGAAAAATAGATCTCAAAACGTGTTGCTGACACTTTTAATGCTGGTCTATTGTGGAAATTTAATTCAATCAGTCCATAAAAAAGCTGCCCCTTCCTGGTAAAAAATGAAGCCACTGAAAAACTAAACTCTGCATGTTTCTCCCTTCACCACTAGATGGCATCAGCTCACAGTTGATCCCACACATGTTCTCCCTCCTTTTCTATTGTGCAACAGCCAAGAGGACTCTGCTTTTGAACTCATAGAAGATATTTGTTCATTACTCACATCTTATTTATTGCAAAACTCTTGACAACCAACTGTAGTCCATAACAACATTATTCATAACAAACAATAGGAAGGTTTTTGCACTGGTTGCCTTGTCTTAGAAGGAAGGGTACCTACAAAGTCTTAAAACACTGACATTGACATGAAACATCTTCAATAGTTTAAGATTTTCTATACCAGAACTTGTCAAATGGAGTTTTAGCTGTAATTATATATTCTTAAAAAGACCTCCTTCTGTAATTGAGGGACATTTTCTGTGTACGATCAAAGCAAAGTATTTTTAAATATTAGCTGAAGAATAGGACACTGAGCTAATCAGTCATCTGTACAAGTCAATGCTCAATCAATGCTCTTTTGTTGTTGCCTAGACCTTAGTCATGGTTTTTGTACTGAATGGATCCACGATGAAGAGAAGAAGTAGAAGCTATAAGTTTTCAGAATTTTACTGAGTGAAAATTGTCTTCAGCAAAAGATATTAAATCTGACCTTTGAAAAGGTGATCCAAAGGGCAACTGAAGAGAAGAGTCCAGGCAACCACAGAGGAGTCCTTGTGAAGAGACACATTAGGGGAGAAGCCTGATGTGAGGATAACAGAAAGAAAACCACAAACTGAGTGGTAGCAGCACACTACAGCAACAGACCCAAAGATGCTTTATTCGAAATGCAGGGACCCACAGCAGCTCAAATCTAGAATCCATGAAGCAAAATATACGAGCCACACGGGAGACAGAGTATAGATCAAGCAATACAATTTGATCTGATCCAAAAAAAAAAAATCAAAATGTGAAAATCCAGCAAGGGAGAGGCTGAGACAGAGTAGGAACAGTTCAGGTTAGATCCACAGGAATCAGAATCAGAACCAGCTGGACTGCTGAGACAGACAATCTGGCAATGAGCTGAGAAAACATGTTTTCTGCTTTACGATAATCTGGAACACTGTCAGTTTTTTGCTTATGGTTATTAGTAATATCCTGATCTGAAAACAATGCTATTTATAATGAAACACCTTCCTCTTATTTTCTTCTGAGCCTTTACATTCAGCCTGTTTCTGTGTTCTCAGCTTTATAGTGGAAAAAACAATAAAAAATCTCAAGAGGAGAAGAGAGAAAAAGAAGGTTAATTAGAGTCGGTGTGTCAGGATTTGAATGGAAGTAGTGGTGGTGTAAATTGTCCACTGCTCCTCCACAATGCTCTGCTCTGCAATATGCAAACGTCTTTTCAGTTCTAATTATTCTGCTGAGAGGAAAGGAAGGATAGCCAGATCTGGTTTTTCTATTCATAGATCACATGTGGGTAAAATCCCAAGTATTTTAATGAATTTAAGCTGATATTTTAGGTTTTAGGTTCATTTTGTTCTATAGTTGAGGTGATACACATCTGTACATACAAACACCAGAAACAGCAGATAAAGGAAATTTGTCTTTGGAGGAATTTTTTTTATTTCTAATAGTCTCACATTGTTAAAAGGCAGTTTATTCCCCATTCAGTAGAGACACATGTATCTAAATCCCCTCCTCAATTGTCAAGTCTCACTCTGGCTATTTAATGTCTGGTTCTGTTCTAGCTACGGTGGGTGTGTCTCCATTAGCAGTGTGTTCCTCACTATGTGGGCGGTCTGTGAGAGTTGGAGAGATACTTTAATGATGGCATTTTGGGCACGTACCCATGGTCCCCTGGACACCATAGAGTCCATCATGAACTCCACTGTGTATCAGAGGGAGCCTGGAAAATATGTAACACCATCTGTAAAAAAACTAAACAAAAAAAAATCTAACAGAAGCAGGACCCTGAAAAATGACAATACCAGTACAACCACCAAGGACTGACTGAGAATAAACAAGTGGACACTCTTGGGCCTAGTCAAAGCCCATATCTGGGTTCATTTCCAAAATGGAAGTTAGGACTGGGACAAAAGTAATTTGAAAAGATATCAATTTCTAGTGTTTATGAACCACTTCTTTTTCTGAAACAAAATAATTATTATTAGAAATCAATAAGTCTACGTTTCTTATTAAAAGATGTTTAATACTTAATGGTCGTCCTATCAAGAATTAGTCTGAGAACTGACAGCGGTTGGGTTCTCTTTGGGATATTCGCTACCTATAACTGTCTGCAGAAGCCTGTCAATAAACCTGAACTTTAATGCGCTGTGAGCACAAGAAACCAAATTCAGTCGAAGCCAGAACCTGTGAGCTCCTTTTCAGCACTGAGAGGCCATTGTGCACATCTTTTTCTGTAGGTCTGTAGTTGATGAATAGTGCTACAGTCTCTGATGAATTTAACAACATTATATAAAAACAGCCTCAGATGATGGATCACTGTACTGGGGAATATCTGTCCAGACCCATTTTTAGAGATTATTTTCTATTAACTGCTCTGGATGTCAGTGGCAGCAAATGAATAAATCAATTATTCATTTATCTTGAAATTATTCATTTATCTTCCAAAAAGGGACTAACCTGACACTGATGAATGAACCGATGCAGCATAGAAAGGAAACCCATGCATTTTATTGAGGATTCTGTTGCTGCCCAGACCTTCCATTTAAAGTGCATCTACTGTGTGTTTTCCTCTACATTGGCTTTAAATTAATCTCTACACATAAAAAAGAAGTGTGAAAGACAACACTTTTACTCTAGCTTTCCTTCAGGATCGTCATTCCACATTTTCCCTCTCACTGTGTCTCCTATGCCAGAAGTGGTCCTTTCCATGTCCTCCTCACCCAGCTGGTCAGGAACTATTGATTCATAGTGCTGGAATGATGACTTTTGTTCCAGTTGCTCTTGCTTTTCTTCTTTTGTACATTCCTGCCTCTCTAATTAGGAGAAACCCAAGCTGAATTACAATCGCCATGGCAACAGTCAGGGTGATATCCCTTTGATATCATCCTGTCCCACAGGGAGAACCGCTCATCACCACGTTCTAAAAATAGAGCGTCTCTTCTCACTCTGTGGCGCACGCTTGATGGCCTCCATTTCTCTGCTCTGTCCATTATTGAACCCAGCTGAAGCAGCACTTTGTGAAGCCGTTCTGCAACAAAATGACATTTTAGTTGCTTTCTTAAACTGTGATTCCTGCTCTCTGGGTGGGGCTGATAAGCTGTAGGGGTCAGGTGATGACTGGTAGAAGACTTTGGTTTGAGAAAAGGAGGTTTCTTCTGTCTTCTGATGTTTTTACATGAATTCACTTTTTTAAAACAGATTTATTTTTTTCGGGTGAATAAATCAGCAAGGCAGCAGTTAGCAAAGAAAACAGAATTTCAGGTTCTGCAAAATCCTTCCTGATTTTGTAGATGAAACAAAAACATGATTGTTCGCTTGAAGAGATGCAAACTAATCCTGAAAAGATTTCAGCACACTAACCATTAAAGTCCTTGACCTTATGCAAGCGACTGTCGCTACGTTTGTCCAAGAAGAGTGTAAAGCTGCAAGTCAGTGACTTGATGCAATCTGCTGGGTTTCCTTGGATGCAAACTTTTTAAACTACTTACTTTGAATACTGCACTGCTTAATAACTAGGATCAATTGGAATGTATGTGGGATTGAATTGAAATTATTTTTTGGTGACGTTCCTCAAGACATCATTTGTTGTGAATTAGTGCTATATTAAGAAAATTGAACTGAATTGAAAGATACTCCATGAAATATTTCCAGTCTGAGGAAAATCAACAGTCCTCAGTCATCTTGAGTTTCTTCCAGCTCTTCTTTCTAAAGATTGAACCAACAGTTTGCCTTTTTCCTTTTACTCCCTTTCAGTCGGTAGAAATAAAATACTTAATGTTTTTAATCATTTAAAAATCATACATGTAAGTCTCTGGGGTTTTTTCAGATTTTGTCTCTTGCTGTTGAGATGAAACAGGATGAAATTACAGACCTCTCCATTGTCTGGCAGGTAGCTCCTCATTTTAAATAAGGCTTTCCCTCTGCTACAATGGCTTCAGTATTAAAAATGCGTTTGAACTATTCGGCCATTCAGATCTACCAGTGCTTGTTAGTCAGACAATAAGTGCTTTAGTTTTTTAAACATGATCTTTTTATCAGTTAGTTTAAACAAAATAAAAATGTGTAGATTAATTTTTTTATGTACTTTAAGAAAGATGCTTTATTTAGGCAAAAATGAGAAAGTTTTGCAAACATTAGAAATTTGTAAAATAAGGTATTAGATAACTGTTGTAGTCCTGCTAAAGAAGTTTCATGTGTTCTCCTTCTTCCTCCCTGCAGTGACAGAGGCAGTATGTTAGTCCTGCAGTCTGGCCTTTTAATTTTTGATCTTCAGCTTGAGCTGATCAGAGCAGACTGATGGTTCAGTGAGATGACAGCTAGGTGAGGACCGGTCCCTGTGTGAGAACACAACACCATGCACACCGCACCAACATCAGAGATGTCTGCTTCAGCAATGACCATCACCCTGTTGTAGTTTGGTCACTGCTACAATTTTTGCTATTATTGGGAAATGATACAGTTATTTTGTTTTATCCATATCTTTAAAGATATATCAGAAAAAGCAACTAAAGTCAGTTTTAATAAATATATTTTGATAATCATCAAGCCAGAAATCTTCTCTGATAACATGTTTACAGTTAAAAGACTCTGAATTAAAACATACATGTCATGCTCCTTTTTTCTCATAAAAATACAACATAACTTCTTTTGTTTTCAATTTGCTAAATGCCACAATAATGAGAGAAAAAATATTTATTGACTATGTATTTAAAATCACAAGTTTACACACATGTCTTCAGTCGTTGACAGCTAAGGTTTTTACTTTAACATGAAATCATAAAGAGAGACTAGGGATTTATAAAATTATTTAAGAGATCTGGGTCTTCTTTAATGAGGGTCTTCCTACATCTGGGGCTCTAGAGGTTCCAGAGCTGCTGAGGCAGTTTGGCTACAGTTAATTTTGGTATGAATTTAGATTATAAGACGACCAAGCTCATGTAAATCAATGTATGGAAATCTTTGAGAGGGCAAAAAGTATCAAAGGCCACTTACAGTAAATTATTAATGGTTTGTTAGATTAAAACTGGGGGCAATTGTGATACAGAAGAAAGAGAAAAAAATTGTTGGCAGCAAAACCACAGCAGGGAAAATCTTCTGTTGTCTCGTAGCAAGAAGGGTTCAATTCCCAGCCTGGGTTGTTTCTGTTTGAAACCTGCATTTTCCTTCAGGAAGGAGCACAAGAGAAACGCTAGAGAGATGTAAACACATGGAGAATACCTCAGAATGAGTGCTACCACATGGGTCCACACTCAGGTGAGGAATTATCAGCAGTCTGCTCCTTTTAACCTCTGCTGATGGTTGATGATCAGCAGGTGGGATCACCCTGATCTCCCCCCCGCCCCCTCTGGGGGAAAACCTGTAACTCCAGGTTTCCCCTGCTTTTCACACCTAAAACTGGCGTTATGTCTGATTGTGATGATTGGGGGTGTCTCTGGTTGCTTTTCCCTTGTGTTTCTTTTTTTTTTTTTTTCTTTTTCTTAAGGCTTTGTGGGCTCCAGCAGCCCTTATTTGACAGTTGTCAGACAGGCAAGCGGATTGTGACAGAAGGGAAAGACATGCAGGGCAGAGACATGGAAACAGTGAAAGGAGGAAGTCTTTGCTCTCAGAATGACGTTTTCAAGATAGGCAGAGACCAGGACTTCTGGAAAACTGTTCTAAAACGGATCTGACACTAGAACAGAGGACATGCTGGACCAGATCCACTATTCCAGAGAAAGAACTGCCAGCTGTGAAGCACAGAGCTGGCAGTGTCATGGTCTGGGGATGATTTGCTGCAGCAGGACCTGGTCAGCTCTGTTTTATCTGAAGGTGCATATCTGAAGTTATAAACCTCTCACACCAGTTTATCCCTCTAACCAGTTTAATCAAACATAAAACACATTGACTAAAGTTATAATTGTGTCAGATTGTACAATGTGTCTTTGAAGGTAATTGTCATGTTCCGTGTTTCTGTGTGTTTATTTTGGAGTTTCTGTGTTGTCCTATTCCCTGAGTCTGTCTCTGCGTCTTCCCCGTTGATTGCTCCCCAGGTGTGTCTCATTCCCTTGATTACCCCGTCTGTATTTAAACCCACCTGTTGTCTGTGTTCCTTGTCGGATCCTCGTCGTGTGTATTGTAGTAAGTCAGTGTCGTTTGTGTCACGTCTTGTGTTCGCGCCAGTTGAACTGTTAAGTCCTGGATAGCGTTAGCTCTCGTTTCAGTCCTGTGTATCAGTTGCTACCGGTATTTGGCTGTGTGCTTGTCTTTCTGCCGTGCTGCCTGTTTTTGGACTGTGAGCATCATTAAATTCATCATCTTCACCATAACCCGGGTTCCCTGCGTCTCTCCTCCTCACCACCAACCACACCTCATGACAGTAGGATCCGACCAAACCGGTGAGGATCGCCGTATTATGGACCCGTTGGGTAATGGAGATGTCGCCACCCTGCAAGCGACATTAAAGGAGTTTGGGGAGGCTATGGCCAAGCCGAACTCTGCCAGTCGTCGGCTCGGTTTGGTCACCCGGTTGGTGTTCGAGCTGGAGTACTGGGTCCCGCGACTGCCGCATCTGGGGCTGGAGAAGCTCCTGTTGGAGGCAGAGTGGGAGCGCCAGACTACTCTGGCCGTCATGGTGGGCGACCCTCTGCCTCCCAAGCCCGTCTGCCCGTCTCCAGCCACCTCCGTCCGCCCGTCTCCAGTCGCTACAGTCCCCGTGGTGCTGGGGTTTCAAGGAGCCAGGCTGTCCCCGGGACGTCAGGCGGCACGGCTAGTGGCGTGGCCCGCCCCAGAGTTCCCCGAGCCCGCTGCATGTGCGCAGCCCCCAGAGTTCCCCGAGCCCGCTGCATGTGCGCAGCCCCCAGAGTTCCCCGAGCCCGCTGCATGTGCGCAGCCCCCAGAGTTCCCCGAGCCCGCTGCATGTGCGCAGCCCCCAGAGTTCCCCGAGCCCGCTGCATGTGCGCAGCCCCCAGAGTTCCCCGAGCCCGCTGCATGTGCGCAGCCCCCAGAGTTCCCCGAGCCCGCTGCATGTGCGCAGCCCCCAGAGTTCCCCGAGCCCGCTGCATGTGCGCAGCCCCCAGAGTTCCCCGAGCCCGCTGCATGTGCGCAGCCCCCAGAGTTCCCCGAGCCCGCTGCATGTGCGCAGCCCCCAGAGTTCCCCGAGCCCGCTGCATGTGCGCAGCCCCCAGAGTTCCCCGAGCCCGCTGCATGTGCGCAGCCCCCAGAGTTCCCCGAGCCCGCTGCATGTGCGCAGCCCCCCCACCGGCCCACCGGAGCCTCCGAGGGTCCGCCTCCTGCGCCGGCGACGCCCGCCGGACCCGCCTTCTCGCTTCCTGCGCCGGCGGAAGAGACCGCCGGACCCGCCTTCTCGCTTCCTGCGCCGGCGACGCCCGCCAGACTGTTCCCCTGGGACTGTTTGTAATGGACTCTTGCCCTCAGTCCGTCGCCCCTCCGCCCACCCTGATGGGTTGTTTGTTTTTTGCTGTGCCTTTTTTTGGGGGTGTCTGGTAGCCGCCCCTTGAGGGAGGGGTACTGTGAGGTTCTGTGTTTTGAGTTCGAGTTTCTGTCTAGTTCTGTTTTCCCCTGAGTCTCTGTGTTGTCTTGATTGATCCCAGCTGTGTGTCGTTCCTGTGATTACCCTCCCAGTGTATTTAGTCCCAACTGTTGTCAGTGTTCCTTGTCGGATCCTCGTCGTGTATCACCCTCGTCTCACGTCTGTGTCCTGTTCCGTGTGCTGCCAGTGATTTTCAGTTGTTTCTCCTGGTTTGACATTAAATTATCATCTTCATCATGACTACCTGGGTTCCCCGGCGTCTCTCACCATTCTCATCCACACATCATGACAGTAATAAAAATGTACTGCACTAATTTTTAATATACAAGATGGTACCTTTGCAAAATACTCCTTGAACTTCTCCATATTTACTTATATTGTAGCCACACAGTGTATTTTATTGTCTTGAGTCCAATATTATTTATTATACCCTGAACAGTGATCAGGTGGTAAAAATATTAACAGCAAAGTTATTGATGATTTTATTAAGAGCAATTATTTCTTGTGGCATTTTCCCCTAATTGTTCCTTTCAAAAAACTAAATTCCTTCTGTGACATGTTTTCACCTTTACATGTCTTCACATAGCACACCAAAGTGTTTGGAATTAAATCAGCCAAATCAAATTTCTTCAACTGAAAACAAAACTGTTCCATTCTCATTAAAAGACTGCTTACAATTTATACTACCTTTGTCCTACAATTGTAATATAATTTAAGCTTTCAAAAATAACCTTTTTTATAAGAGTGAAAAATGTTCCTAAATTTACCCAGTAACAAGCTTCAGTCAGCCTTGTGCTCAGATTACCTCAGATGGAGTGGCTGAGCGAGTGGGCAGAACAGACTCAACAGACACAGAACATGAGGGCTGGGTTGGAGTTTGTTCATGGAGAATTAGAGTCACGACAAAGTGTTAAACAGAAGAAACAGAGAATAACTGGTACAGCACCCCGAGAAAAAGGGACTTGCATCTGGCTCCTAAGAAAAGCAATTTCAAAGAGGGAATGATATGGAAATACAATTCCTGAGAAAAACCAGATGAGAAATGAGATGGCAGCAACACAAATGACGAAATAAATTGAGCTGGAGTGTATTAGATATTCAAATGGAATGACCCTGCAGAGTCAACTGGGATGAAAACTCAGATTTTTAACAACACTCCTGTAATTTCTGTTGGCTCAATATTACATTACTGATTAGTGCATTAAGTAATAAACTAAGCTACTGTCAATATAAGAGCAAACAACTACGAATAAACAAAATACTACTGATGAGAATTAAAGGGTCTGAAATAATGAAGGAATGTTCAACAATCCTATTAGGAGATATTGATGGAGTTTAGAAAGATATTAATGAGATTTCATCAGATTTTCCTGAAAAGGTGTATGACAGGAACCTTACTTCTCCTGCTGCTTTCTTTTCTAAGAGAATAGAAATGAATGGACAGGACTTGAAATTCTTCCTCTGAAGAAGAATTGAGCTGTCCAAGGCAGATGCTTCATAACCGTAGAAATGAAGGACTCCTATGAAACCCCTTCTGGAACATAAACCTTCACCAAATTCCATACATCACCACGCTCTGCCCGGTTGCCTCTCTCCCTCAACATCAGATCACCACCAGCATGAAGACAACAGTAGGATCTGATGTTGTGTGACCAAAAACGAGGAGTATACTGTATGTACCGGGAACTTGATTACTGTCTGCATGCATGCTCTTTATCAGGGATTACTGTAAAGCCAACAACAATGCGAGCGATCGAGGAGGGAATGACACAATGAAGTCTGCTGGGTTTCTTTAGAAACTCTATGAACTTTAGCTAAACTTGCTAACTAGGTCGAATTGGAATGTATGTGCAATTGAATTGAAATGATTTGTTTTGTAAAGTTCTTCAAGATGACATTTGTTGTGAATAAGCTGAACTGGACACGGGACACATGAGCAGACGAAAAACAAGAGCAGAAAGAACAAACACTGAGAATGGACAGGAATGAAACACAAGATGGAAAAAGTCAAAATGAGCAAATTAAGTCCAACAGATCATGACAGTTGGAGTTTCTGGCATGACCACCACCACAGAAGGAGCAGACATGTAGCAGTCTACAGCTGGAGGCTCAACAGCCAAGGTCACTGATATTATACAGGATTGGGCAACTTTGTTTGTCATCACCCCTTGGAATGCTAACTGTGGTTCTGATGTTAACAGGTTTAGGGATGTTTGGTAGAGGAGTGGCAGAAGACAGGTGATCAAGAGTGTTAGCACTGCAGGATGAGGAGGAACAAGAACAGAGGAGGTTTAATGGAGGAAAGGATAGAACAGTGGGCATCTCCTGGAGCACTAGGTTTCAAAAACAGGAGTTGTAATTGGTGGTGACTGAGGCTATAAAGAGGTTTGAACCATCGGAATGTTTTAAGGAGCATGAAAAGGAGAAAGTACCACAGAAGGGTATAAGGAGATGAGAGCAACGATCAAGAGTCTCGGGTGTTTGTGTGACTGAGAAGAAGGATCATACAGTGTAGACATTTACTGAGGGAAACCTGTCTAATCACAGTAAGGGGAAAGTTTTATGAAGTTTATTGGATTGTTGAAGTAGAGGATGGAGGTGAATAGCAAGATTGCCATCCTTGGTCAGCATGAATTGAACAAATTGTTTAACTTGAAAAAGGCATGACAGGGGTGTGTGTCCTCCTGGCTAAATCCACTAATTCTAGCTGCAGCTTCACATGGTGATCCCATCTGCATCCACTGTGGTTTTGTCATTTTCTTTCTGCAGCATCTCTCTGTTGATCTTTGCTCAAACCATCAGATCTTCATTTTTATATTAAGACTCATACATTTTAAGTAACATTTTGTGCATTTTTACTGTTTCAGTGCTTTTTTGGAATAATGTTAACAAGCTACATTTCTTCCCAATACAAGTTTGTATTTGCAGAGCCAACTTCAGTTGTAATTTCTGAGATCACTGTGCATGTATTTATTTTGACAGAGTCACTGTACAATACACACGTAGCTCAAATCAGGACATCAGTTAGCATGCTACATTAGCTGTATTACTTCAGCTAAAACTCATGTGCTAACAGGAAGTTATATTCTTGCTTCAAAATGCTTAAGGTAATGACTTGATACACAAACTATTTCTCAGTTTACTCTTTTGGAAGTTAAATCTGATGGTAATCTGCTATTTTCTAACATATACTTACCTAGATGATCACCTGGACCCTAAATCTGTTTATGTGAATCTGACTGCGTTACAGTGGCTCCCACTCCAACTAACCTCTTCCCAGAGTTTATCTTCACATTAGATGAATGGTAAAACATCAACCATTCACTGCAGATTAAACTTTCTCTAAAGCAAGTCCAGCTGTGTAAACATTGTCTAATTAACCCTAAATTAGTTTGGTTCCCGCTGAGCACTGAGGCCTCTATGGAGCTTTTGTGAGGCACATTCTCTCTTGGATGGAGCCAAGCAACATCTTTCTATGCTTTTCTGTGGATAATCGGAGGAACAGATTGCAGTGAGTAAAACACGGCAATCATAGGCCTCAACCATCTGCTCCACTTTTTAAATGGAAGATCTCATTAGACCATCCAGGATATTTTTTAATGCCAGCTAGCTCACTCTCTTGTGTTCTCCATCTTCTCCAAGTTTGAATCAGTCTGATGGGCAAAAATGAAAGGTTTGTTTTCCCTCTGTTTAAAAATATACTCAAGAAAATAAAAAAATAAAATAAATGTTCCAGTTTTCTATTCATGAGCCTCTGTTCTAATTGTGTTGGAGAAGCACCACTATCGTGTCTGTACAGCCTCCACAAGCTGTCGAGAAATCAACACTTCTCACACAGTGCAGATGGAAAGGTTTCTCAAAACACAGTTGCTCCATCCAGAACCAGTAGCAAAGCAGTGGATCACTTTATAATGAAAAGCTGTTACTCTGGTAGCAACCAGAGTCCATCAGACCATGAAACACAGACTAATCCATAATAATCATTTATGGTAGTTTATTACAGTACAAGTAGGAAATGCAAACAACAAGGAATAAAATTAAGTCCTTAAATAATTGAAGAAAATGAGAAATCCACCCTTCACAATGCTTCTTACAATGCACAGATTGTTGTCTCAGCATTATTCCAACAACCAGGGCGAAATGGTGGAGAGCCTGTAATTGTTCACCAAGAACAAACATGTAGAGCTCCACCTGTAACCCCACCTTTACCATCTTTGTGTCTGATTGGGACAATTGGTAGACGAGAGCTGAAAGATGTTTTCTAAAAAGGAGAGTCTCATGTAAAATCAATTTTTTCAGCTTTTTATCATGTTAAAATATTATTCACTCATGGTTGCTTTCATTCCTTCCTGCATGTTTGAGAAATCCTTTAATATCTTGCAGCAACCATTCAGCCACTAGTTCCTGTTAAAGGAACCCTGAACATGTCAGCACAGCACGACATTTTGGACAACGTCAAGCTCTTGTCTGTTTTGTAGCAGTTTGGACATAACCCCTTCCTGTTCCATCATGACCGTGATCTAGGCCACAAAGCAAAATCTATTTACTTTGTAGCAAATATTGTGGATGATTTTGGTGTGGAAGAACTTTACTACTCTGTAAATGACTCCTGATCTCAAGCTTACAGATCTCCTTTGAGATGTGTTAAGGCAGATTAACCAACACTTTTAGTGATATGGTCAGATATTTACCCATTAAACATAACGTCCTCTCTTCAGAAAGCAGCTCACTCCACCATGACGGATGTCAAAATAACCAATACACACGTTAACTCCTGTAAAGCTATTCAAAACACAGACTAATAGCCTAATATTACCCTAGTACCACTTTTATTTAGTTGATTTCAGTGTAAAAATGGTCACAGGGTGCTGCACGGATGGCTGCACAAACAGACAAAGATGCAAACCAGACTTCTCATTTATTGTCAAGCTTTTGATGAGCAAAGAAGATGGTGATGGACAGCAGCCGGCAATCAAAAGGACTGGCAGCCCTCATGGATTTATAGCCAACACTTTTACAAAGTAAGAAAATTAATCTTCATATACGTTGGAAGTAAATACAATTAATGAGATTTACGGTAATCAAACATTGCATTACTGTGAAGGAACACTTTTAAGGGGAAACATAGTGGTAGAAATCATGCAGCATGAATTCAGGCAAAGTTTGTGATTTGATCATATCAACAAACTCATCAGCAGGGAGGAGGTGAGCGTCGTTTCTTTATTCCTTCCACAGACAAATTAACCTGAACACATAGAAACCAAAACAACTTGGAAAAACTTGGAAAACCAATCACAGTCACTCGCTTTGTTTAGGACTCCCATCCTTCACTTCCGATGCGTCATACCATTAAGTGACGTTTTTGCATTTCAGCATGTAAAGCTTTTTTTCAGTTTTTGGATGCTTAAAATAAATTTTATAGAACTTGGAAAAGAGACAAGAAAATAAAATAGAAATGAACAATGTGTTAATGTAAAGCACTATGAATTGAGGTTTTTTAGCATCATAAAAACACTTGAAATGTGTTGGAAACTTCAAATATATCTAGAAAATTCATATATTGATTTTGATGGCCATATTTGCATGTTTGTATGAAATATTTTTTATAACAATTTTATTTAATTTATAATTTACTATTTTTAGCACCAGCAGCTGTGTCTTAAGTCCAGGTGTTACGTTATGAGGAATGATGATGGCGGCGACAGAATGCAGGCAGAACTCACAGCTGTGCAACAAACCAAAGAGGAATCCATGTTAACCTACAGACTAAAATTTGTTTCAGAATGTACTTTCTCAACAACATCCTGCATAACATGGCACAAATATAGAGGAGTTACAGGAGTCATATGCATCATGAATAAAAGCCAAGAATCCTGACCTGATACTCAGAATGGGAGGAGAAACTTTTCCATGCTGTTCTACCTTCAGCCTTTGTTCCTCTGCTGTGTGTGTGTTACTGTGTGTGTGTTACCATCAGAGGCAGCAGAGGATCCAGGATCCCATCTGGTCTCATTCTGCTTACTTAAAGAAATAAAAAGTGATCTGTGGGAAGATCCCATCTATTCCTGCTCATACCCAGTCACTGCTCAGTCCCTCTCACTGTGCCATCTGTTGATAAGGTGGGACAGTAAGTGAAGAATCCGATGTGGTCTCTCTTGGACTCAGTCAGTCATTGTCACGCTACTGTATGAATGAAAAAGGCACATTCTGGCAACCGCGGCTGCAGCATTCTGCTTCGTCTCTCTGTGGCTACAACTGGCCAAGCATTTCCCCATCAGAGCAGCCTGCGTCGTCAGCGGGGTCCCACAGGCTGACAGGTGGCATGTTCTTGGCTCCATCAAGGCAGAGATAAGAACAGAAAACAGCCTAAGAAAATGACTTATTATAGGAAATGTGAACAGTGTTACAGACGTAATACATGCAAGCAAGATTCCTGCTGATAATTACAGCTTTCTTGCACAGGTTCCTAACACACAGCCGGTTGGTTAACAGGAGCTATGACTGCACCGTGTCAAAACAGCACCCTCCAGCTGCAACACGGAGATTTTCTTAACACCTCATGCTATGTTTGTTATAAGATCCAAGTTAAGGTTTCTACATGTGAAACTGACATAAATTCAATACAGTTTTGGTGAATAATCCAAAAGAAATGTTTCCAAATATTTCTACTCCATCCAGCTTTTCATCAAAAGTTTAACCAGGCCTGAGATGCCTTTTCCCCACATCTGTCTTATGTGTGAAAAGAGTGTGGTGGGATGAACAGTCGAGCTCCCAGGTTAATCTCATCATAGGAGGTATCCCACAGCCAGCTTGATTAGTGGATCCTCAGGAAATGTCTTTGGACCAATACAGCTCAGTGCAAAGTACAAGTCAGCTCATACTTACCTCAGACCTCCACTAACTCTGCTAACTCACTAACACTGGTCAGTGACACAAAGAGGACATCAATGCCATGACTGAATGTGTGACTGGCTATAGAAACTTTTGTTTGGAGAACATCATCCCCACTGAATGTGAGCAGTTCAGCTTTCCTTTGTTGACCTAGTAACAAACCCTGGATCACCAGTGACCTGAAAGAACTGCAAATTAAAAAAAAGGTCTTTAAGGGATGGGTGAGCTGAGGGGTGAAACAAAGAAACTTTAAGTAAATATTAGAGACAGGAAGGCAGTGTACAGGAAGAACTTGGAGAGCATATTGCAGTGGATCAATAAACCCTTCACCAAGATAGAACATTGTATATTTCATTATTAATGGAGAAGAAGAATAACCCGAGGGTCCTTTCAGTACAGTTTCCAAACTTACACAAAGTCATGTCACTGATGTTCCATTAAAACCGTCGGCTTTTAATGACTTTATCAGATTCTTCTTAAATAAAAATTTTAAAGCTTTTAAAGCTTGTCTTAAAACCCATCTATTTTACTTGGCTTTCAACTCTAGCGGGATCTAGTTTTAAATTGTATGTTTTTGTTTTTAAACTTTAAGTTTTTATTTTATGTTTTTTTATTGTTATGTTGTGTTTTTGATGTACAGCACTTTGTATCAGCTGTGGTTGTTTTAAAGTGCTTTATAAATAAAGTTGGTATGGTATGGTAAAGGGAAGGAAGGAAGGAAGGAAGGAAGGAAGGAAGGAAGGAAGGAAGGAAGGAAGGAAGGAAGGAAGGAAGGAAGGAAGGAAGGAAGGAAGGAAGGAAGGAAGGAGCATTAATGAAGTTTCTGGAGCACAGATTCAGAAGTATAGTAGATATTAAACATTTATATTTTTTCCTTTTCAATCCTGTTTTCTAGCAAGAAAGAAAATAAAACCAATCTATAGATGCATTACAACAAAATCAATAAAGGCTGCTGTGAAAGGACCCGTACAATCAGTTTGAAATGCCAACAACAACAATGAGTGAATATTGATTTCACATGAATGCAGCAGAATCTTTGAAAGAGTCAAGCCAGTCTCACTGAGGTCATATTTTGTCAAGTTAGATTGCATCACTTGCCATCTTGACAGCCTACTGACCCCCTATGTGGGGCCGTCATGCAAAACTCGACTGGGCTGCTTATAGTAGGCAAGCATGTCAAGAGTCATTAATGTAGAACCCATGAAGGGAGAGCACAGCTGCAGCTGTCAGTGCCGGCGATGTGGGGATGATTACGCCAAGTACCAGGGGAGGCAGCCTGCAGTGTGTCGGTTCTGACCCGGCCCAGAGCCTCCACAGGCTTAGCATGTCTTCATAGCAGCATGTTCCAGATTGTTTAAATAGTTTGAGGGTTTTTGCTTGTTAGTGCCATCAATGTTTCTGAAGCCATCAAATTTGTTGTACAGAAAGCATAGGCTTACTGAAAACTGAAATCGTCAAAGGAAAGCTGAACTGCCAGATTTCTTCCTTTCTGCTGGAGTTTTCTACAGTTATTTCCAATAACATGCATGGAGTTTTGTTCAAGCTGACATAATCCCCACAGAATTACTTTTTATTTTTTAAATGACAGATCCTAATGGAACATAGGCACTTGACTGCAGCATGTTTCAGTTCTGCAATGTGTTAATTAACTGTAACAGTAAAGGTGTGTCTGTTTCCATCAGGGGGGAATTATCCTGGTATGAGTGGAGGGTGAGATCTTTCTCAGGAGGATGAGATGAGAAGATCAGCAGGTTAAATGGTTGAATAATCCTCTCTTCTTTCATATGTAATTGCTACATAATAAAAGGCCATTCTCAGCCTGCATGCCAAGTAACTTCAGTTGCAGACTCTGAATTATCCATTCATTCATTGTGGAACTGTGTAGAAAATATATGACTCTTTCTAAAATAATGTCTCTTTCTTCAAAATGCTAATAAGCTGCAGAGAAAATGAAATTCTGTAAAGAAAAACATTTTTCGTCATGCTGATAAGGAAAACTCTTTTCAAAGAGGAAAACAGTCCAGCAGATAGAAACACTGGGCAGATGTCCAGCTGGGCTTCAGGAGGACAGTACAGACACACACGCACATGCGCGCTCATGCACACACACTAAGACTAAACATTACATGCAAACATGCTTTAGATCAGAGGTTCCCAAACTGTGGGGCGCGCCCCCTAGGGGGGGCGCCGTGTCATTGCAGGGGGAGCGCGGGAAGCTGTCTGGATGAAAAAAAACAAACAAAACATGAACACTGTATGCGCTGGGTTTTTACCTTAGAATGGCCAACTCTGTTATTCCTATGTCAATTTGATACAGTAGAGGCTTCCACACTTCCCATATTTGTGTCCTCTGTCACTTTTATCAGCAGTTAAAACTGTTTAATCCTTTGTTAACATGTTGTAACCTGTTTTTCCGAGTCGCCTTTAAACGCAACATGAGCGCTACGACGCTCATGTTCCACCTGTGAAGGAGACCTGCTGCTGCTGTGCGGAGCTGCGTAGGTTTGTGTTAGAATCACGGCAACAAACCAGCAAAACGCAAAGAACTTTTCACAGTTTTTCCCTCCAAACTAACCGAGTTGAGTAAAGCTGTTGGATGCAGGTAAAGTTAGCTAAAAGATGACTAGCTAATATCAACACAGAACCTTAAGCTTAACAAGTACCTTGTAGGCTACCGATGTTGGTGTCTATTTTCAGCTACGTACATCCATTTTGCCCCCAAAAAAGTCGAATCGCCCCAACCCCCCCCCCCCCCAACCTTCACACACGTCGTTTCAACCAGACAGCCATTTGTAATCCATAGGGGGGGCGCAGAAAATGTTTGGAAACCACTGGGGGGTCGCAGAAGAAAAAGTTTGGGAACCACTGCTTTAGATGCATAAAACAGCTTCAAATACGTTTACTTAAACACTGCAGGAGTAGTTCAACACAGTCCCTTACATTGTGTGTGTGTCGTTCTCCAGGAGTAGTCATGAGTTCAGTCTGCTTGGTAAACAGACTAAACTTTTACCGATCATTCTGGACACATTGTTACTGTCCTTCTACACCTATCCAGTCATCATCTGATTTCTGGTTGTAAAGACCAGAACAACTTTCACCCAGTGTGGTAACCACAAAATCCAAGTATTAAACTCTTCTAAAGGTTTGCACATACATAAACATGTGCAAACTCAATAGAATGAGCAAACGTAATCTACAAATAGCACACAAACAGGATATTGCATCAGAAGAATGAGGCAGGGGTAATACATTCATTCAAGGAGGAATGAATCTAATGTGCAAAACAAAATAAAATGCTAATTTGATTGACTTTTAAATACGTTCACTGTTTTTTGAATTACATTGGATGTTTATTTATTATTATTATTATTATTATTATACCTCCAGCATAATGACATTCATCTTTCTTTCATGGCCACTCTCTCTGACACTCACCATAATGACTGCAAGCAGCACAAGAAGAATCCTCATTAAAGAGGACAGTGCATGCAATTTCTTTTGCTCATGTAATTTAGCACTTCTTATTTTGAATCGCTGCAGATTAGGCCCCTTATGTATAATTAAATTCTAATATATCCTTAATTTAAACAGATAAATTACAGATTTATCTGTTTAACAATATAATCTCATCAGAAGCACAATTCTTAGTTCAAATTTTTTTTCTGTATTCAGGTGAAATTAAGCTTTCAATTAATGACATTACTGGTACCAGAATCTGCAAGAACTTAGTTTTTCCCAGTCAGAGAGCAGTTGTGTTCATTGCTGCTCAAAGGTCAACGTTTTTCTCTTCATCCAGAACTTCCTCACCTGCAGGCACTCTGTGTTTTAAAGAACAAGTCTGCACATGTCACGTACCTTTTATTTTGTGAGACTGATTTTACACTGAAAAAAATAACTCTTTGGATTAACATAAAAAAATCATGGAAAGATTTTCCACCTGATTACTTTGCTTTATTTCAGCACTATGTAATTTTGTTACTCCGATTTAAAGGAAATGTGTTGGTTCAACTTAATTTATTAAGGTTATTCCAATTTAAAGCAAATGTGTTGGTTCAACTTAATTTATTAAGGTTATTCCAATTTAAAGCAAATGTGTTGGTTCAACTTAATTTTTGTGGTTGATTCAACTTATTTACTTTAGTTGGACCCAATGTAATTTAATAGAGCCAGCCTAACTAATTTTACACTGATAACTTCACACTACTTAATTAAGTTGATCCAACTCATGAAAATTAAGTTAGCTGAACAAACATGCTTCATGCTGAAAGAAAGCTATATAATCGTGTGGAAAATCTTTCCATGATTGAATTATGTTAATTCAAAGACATTTTCTTAAGTGCTATTAAATGAAGTGTTTTAAGACCACACTGAAAGAAGAAAGAACACTCAACAATGAGAAAAAGTACAACATGAACTGTATTTTCAAAATTGTTATCCATTTTCTTTTTACACAGCACAAAAAACAGCTGAGTTGAAAGTTGAAATAAACAACAAAAGGTCAGTTTTGTTTTTCCAGAAAAAAACTGGGCTGTGTTTAGCATAGATCAAATTCTTAACAACATAAAAAGTGTCAGTAAATTCGCTCAACTTTGCGAACTGTAACAGTTAAAATTTAGTTTTCGACTGCGGTCTTTGGAAAAACATGTAAAGATAGATTGCCCAAGTTGTTCATCACTTCCACCGCCTCCAGGACAATCCCAACATCCTCAATGGCATCGCCAGGCTCTGCACTCTCCGGTTGAATAACGAAGATTCCACAGACGGTCTCGGCCATTTGTGCACCTTGATGATGGGAACATGGGTGGGGTATTTGGGGGGGAGAGATTTCACATCTCATTAAATAAAAAAATAACTTTACACTTATTTGGCTGACTCACCAACAGCTAAGGTCCATCAAAGATCTGTCTGTGTTAATTGTGAGTCCAGTGGTAAGATTTCCCATTTAGAAAAGGTACCATATTTTCTACATTTTCACAAAAATCGTCTTATAATCCGGTGCACCTTGTGGTGCGGAAAATACAGTATATTGTCTCATATGGAAAAACATGAAGAGAAGGGATGAATCCCAAACAGGCCCCATATTCCATGGCCTGTTCTCCTCAATTGAAATGACAGTATGAGGATCCACCACACAGACTGTCATTCCAAACCAGTCCTACTTATGTGCAAGTACAAAGCCCTGACTCTGTACACAAAAAAAACATCTTATACATGAAGAACCTGTCTTGTTTTCTGGATGGAGGAAATGTCATGACTATGTGTGGTAGTTATTTCCAAATAGATCAGTACTAACATCTTAGGTAAAGTTAGTTCATATTTTTGTCTGCGTATGAAACAATGCTGTTAGAAAAAAAGGCTAAATAAAACAGGCCAAAGATCTTTTTGTGGAGTTTAACTCACCTAAAAATCCTCATTTTAAACCCACTTAACAATAACTGTAATTATATCAATCTTACTAATGATTATCCTTTTCTGTGGGAGAAATCTAAAAGCATCTCAAAAGTCAAATTAAAATTGAATGTACCCAAGTGAAAAAAAAGAAGAGTTTTAATGATCTTCTCTTACTTTAAATTTATTGGTAATTCACAGGAAGTCCAATTAACTCCAACTATCATCACCTCTTTTGTGGACACAAAGATAAATTAACATACCATGTACTCTTTCTCCAGCTTCTCTGGATCTTCATCCAGGTATGCACACAGGCCTTTTAGGATCCACTCTCGTCTGACTTCAGCCGTGTTTTCCTAAATATGCAGATCAGAAAACAATGAGAACAACCGCCAAAATCCAGCAGTACACTATAGGGTCACACACTTGAAAACTTAAATTCAAATGAAGTCACAACGAAAGTGATCAGTGGCTTTCAGCCTATTTGAAAGATCTTTAAAATTGTTATTCTCCTTTCATTATGCCATGACTAAAATTAAGTTTAACATTTTATTTAAACTTCTAACTGAAGCTGTCACCTAAGAAATATTTATGTCTGAAACAAGGGTACAGTATAGGGGGATATACTGTGAAAAATCTATTTCCTCTGCCTTCTCCCAGTGCTAGAAACAACCAGTCAGTGGCAGGAGAGTTTTAGTGCTGTCAATCCTAATCGCATGTTGCTGCTCATCCTTCTTCCCCCTTGCTCTGTACTATTCTGTAGCTAGCATAGGGCTGATAGCAGCTCATATCTACTAGACAGAGAGAGACAACACTCCTTACAGTTCCACATCCCCACGCAAATAAAGACAAATAAAACTGACTTGCCAAATACAAGTTCAGCTGAACCCTTATGATCGCTCTAACACTAGATTCAGTCATTTTAGATTTGGCAAAACTTACCATTAGCCACTGCAATCTAAAACTTGATGGCCGATGACCCACCTCACCAGAGCTTATGTAGGTGGATAACAGGCAGGTGATGTTCTGAAAGAGATCAGATTTTCAAACATTAAAATATGTAATTCACCATGAGCAGAGTTGTATCTGAACATTCAAACTTTAAGTACAAGTCTCTTGAATGGATCATGAATCAATCAAATTTTATTTGTACAGCACATTTCAGCAGAAAGGCATTTCAAAGGGCTTTACATAATTAAAAACAGAAACACAGAGTCATGCAACATTTAATAAACAGTGAAACAGATAAAAAGTAAAGCCAAAAACATTAAAAACATTGAAGACATTAAAACCGCACTAAGCCTAATTTAGCTATAAGCAACTCTAAACAGGTGGGTTTTAAGTTGAGATTTAAAGGCACCCAGTGTTTCAGCTGTTCTGAAACTGAATATAACCACAAGCATGTATGTGCAGAACAGTGGTGACTTGAACATGGTAGAAAGCAATACAAATATAAAACATAAAAATCTAAACAAAAACCTCAACATTTCAAAATTAAACCGATAAACTTAAAAATTGTTTTTGAACTACAATTATTTGGGGAAAAACAAGTACAATAACAAAATACATCTTTAGAGCAGAGGAATATATGCATTTAAAAAAAAGGAAAGCTCAAGTCTGTTC
This sequence comes from Poecilia mexicana, assembly GCF_051168715.1. NCBI lineage: Eukaryota > Metazoa > Chordata > Actinopteri > Cyprinodontiformes > Poeciliidae > Poecilia > Poecilia mexicana. Next base: position 2,052,570 of record NW_028263380.1, on the reverse strand, counting down.
ATGGACTAATAGGAATAATGGACAATCCTCTGAGTGTTTCAGCCAGAAAAAAATACTAGAAATCCATAGTTAGCAGGTGGACATTTATGTGGACATTGCAAGCACATTTAAAGTTCTAACAGCAAAGGTCTCTGCAGGTTCCTCTGACTCAAATTTAATACTTTTTATTATTAATAAATTAAGAATCTGTATTACGATAGAAAGCCACAAAAGTGTGTGTGCATCCAATGTCCACTCTGCATTTACCTACATAATAACAGTACTGAAATTAAATAATAATAATAATAAAAAAACATTTAAATAGACTTATGTTTGGCCCCAGTGTTTAAAATCCACTAAACCTCAGACTTCAGAGTTTGTATGGCACCAGATGCTGAATTTACATCAGTCCAACATTTTTCCAGGGAGTTTTAACAACCTGAGGAGGAGCAAAACTGTGACATTTATGGGGTCCGTTTTTTGTCTTGACAGCAGCTTTGTGATCCTTACACTGCTTCATGTGATGTTAGCATGATTTGAGTACATCAATTACATAGAAACGTGACCGAACATAGAAAAAAATGTTTTTTTTAAAAAGTCTGATGATTTTAATTTGCATCTTTTTATTTCGATTTAGACGGATGAAAATAGACTGAATCTTACCTTTTTCAAATTAAGCAGATCCAAATCAGAAATCTTCCCGCTTCTCTTGAAAGAACAGTTTGAAGTTTTCCCAGACACAAGATCTCGCGTGATCTCGCTAGCATCTCGCGTGATCTTCCGTAATTTCGCTAGCATCTCGCGTGATCTTCCGTAATCTCGCCAGTGTCTCGCGTGATCTCCGGGTCTCGCTAGACCCTCTTCGGCGGGAGATTAGTCTGACTAAATTGAATCACGTTGTCTCAACTTGAATACATTTTATTAACGCTAGGTTGTTGAATTTTATGTTTATTTGACGTGATTTTGTCATATTTGCCTTTGAAACATAAAATAATTCTGTTAAACATGTTATTTTTTATAAATGCAATAACCACTTCAATTCAGTTGTGCTTTGACACAAGCATGGAGCAAGCAGGAAATGGTGCAAATGTTAGAAAAACGCTGATTAATTACCAGCTAACCATCACTTCATGTGATGTTAACACATGTTAGCCACTGACATGAGTACATCAATTACATAGTGTGAAGGTATCACTGTTAAATAAGTTGGTTTCAACTAAATTTGCATTCATCTTAATCAAGTAAAGTCAATTATTTGGTCCAAAACATTGCAAATTAGTTGGTCTGGTTCTATTAAATTACATTGGGTCCAACTAAAGTAAATAAGTTGAATCAACCACAAAAGTTAAGTTGAGCCAACACATTTGCTTTAAATTGGAATAACCTTAATATATTAAGTTGAGCCAACACATTTTCTTTAAATTGAAGTAACAGAATTACATAGTGCTGAAATAAAGCAAAGTAGTCAGGTGGAAAATCTTTCCATGATTTTTTTATGTTAATCCAAAGAGTTATTTCTTTCAGTGTACATAGCAACACTGATATGTGCACAATCCTGCCAGGAAAATTTAGTATTCTCTAAACTGCAGCTGGCGTTTTCCTGGCACGAAAAACAATCATCTCGCGGGGCCTCGTGTGATTTCCCATGATCTCGCGGGATCTGCCGTGATCTCGCTCGTCGCCTCCAGCACAAGATCAGTCTGACTATAATGAATCGTGTTATCTCAACATGATTCAATTTCATAAACGTTAAGTTGATGAATTTCTTGTTTGTTCAACATGATTTTATCACGTTTTTGTTTAAAACATGAAATTATTGTGTTAAAAGTACATGATATTCTTTTATTAATCTAATAACCCCCTAAGTTCATTTTTTTGAGTGTATCCTGAAACCTGGCTTAGAGTAAATAAAATTAAGACAAAAACTTATTGTGTTGTCACTTAAAGAACTGCTCTGATTTTACAAAATAAGTCATTGCTGTCCTATTCAAAGTCAATTCAAATTCAAAAATATTTTATTAATCCCAAAGGGAAATGAAGTGTTGTTGCAGCTCATTAATTCAGATTTATCAAAGAGTTATTAAAGATGGTGATAGACCATAGATATCCTGTAAATCCTTCATTTCCCATTGAATATTAAGCCATGCAGTTCAACCTGATGTCTATGTTACCAGTAGGTATGAATGTGAGCATAAATGGCAGGTTAGTGTTCATATCAGTGCTTTGATTGACTGTGAAGTGTCAGCTGTGACTGAATCTCACCCCTGAGGACCCACTTACAGTTAATGGTTGTGATGACAAAGCATTTAATGAAAATAATATGTCACTGCAGGAGCTTCAGACAATGTATTTACAGTCTATCCTTTTTAGAAGAAAATGGACTTGATATGAAGCTCATGTCTTATTATTTTTATTGGAATAATTTTCCCTATAAAATCAAGAAAATGCTGACTCTATAATGTCACAGGTCATTTTGTTGCAATTATACAAATTTATTCTGATGACTTGTGGACTTGTTGGGACTAGGGGCATCACAAATCAATGTAATGGCGAAGTGAGAAGGTTCAGTGCAGCAGTTGTCACCTTGTATCATTTAAACAGTAATCTGACAGACTTGTCTCTTTAAATAAATGTCACACTTGATGGGAACCTTTGCTGTAGCTCTGGATTCAGGGCCGAAGGGCTGAGGATCTACATGAACGGCCACAGATCATAATGTTTCTTGTGGTGGACAGGTATTTGTCTTTTGTGCTTAGTAATCAGTTCCTCTTGTGTTTCTGTCAATTCTTTTCCTGATTTCACTTACATTTGTTCATTCTTACTCTTATTTACCATCACATGATTCCAGGCAGGAGCTTCTGTGTTGTACAGAAGCAGGAGACTGATAGGTAATGAGGCGGTGTTGCTCTTCTCTGTAGGGTCTTTATGGTTACTAGGACTGAACCTCGGAACAGTCATTCTGGGTAATTAGTTCTCAATTTTGTCTCGAGGTTGCCTCTAGAGGTAAAACTAAAATAAGTTCAGTGCTTCGTCTTTCCTCCATCAGAATTATGGATGTTCAGTTCTGATCAAGGACTAAGGATTGTTGACCAGAACTCTCAATGAAAGCAAACTTGTAAAATAAACATCTCAGTCTTTCTGAGCATTGTCTTTGTCCCTGGAGGTTTTTGTTTTTGTTTGACACTTCCTTTAGCTCACTAGTGATACAGGATTTGTAATTAGGGAACCATCGCGCTATTCTGGTGGGGATGGTGTTGTCCATATAGGAGTTCATACAGTCAGTCACACACACACCCTGTCATGGTTCTCTCCATGTGGCTGGCACAGAGTAATTCAGTCTGCAGCCTGAAAACATCACTGCAGGGCTCCTTCTCCTTCATATGAACACCTTTTCACAGTTCTCTAATTTAAATGTTGTCTCTGATAAAAGGTGTTTGGGACAAAGCACTGGGGTGTTGTGTCTGAATTGATGGCGTCACATGACCTCTGTCGGCAACAGCTGAAGGTACAATGGTAAGCGGTTGCCCAAATAACACTGGTGAACCCTCTTGGTAAATAATATAGATGGAAACTTAATCCTAGGAGTTCAGTAGAGAACACACTCCACAGTAACATGTCCTGGATGAGACCATTTGTTGTTGACAAGCATTGCTAATCCACCTCCTTTTCTTATGTCGCTGTTCATACAGTCAGGAAGCCTGAGAGATGCTGGAGTCTGGGATGCGACCTGCAGCCATGTCTCAGTAAAACACAAGAAGCAGCATCAGGGACACTCTGTCTGAGTCCTTATGAGGGCTTGGAGTTCATCCAGCTTATTAGCCAGTGATTTCATATTACCCATTATGATTAATGGAAGAGAAGGTCTGAACTTCCTCTTCCTCTCTCTCCTCTTCGATTTAGCTCTCCATACATGACGCTTTATATTTCGTTTTATCACATAAAGTCCCAATAAAATAAATTGAAGATTGTGCTGTTTCTTTTAGTTTACTTTAAAACTAAAATAAACAATGGGACATTTCAGCAGGTATGTAACCATTGTGTATCTAAAACTAGGTGAATGTTATAATGAGCTGTAGCTCACATGAAAACCATTTTAAATCACTCATCTCTCCTCTGGTCCCCCTCTATGCAATCCATGCATTACATTATAATCATCTCCAAGTTGCAGGAATACTGACCTCTTGGTGAAAACAGGTACTCTGTAAATGAAACTGACTCGGCTGCTATTATCTGCCTTTTAACATCAGTGGAGAAGCACTAAATGATGTGAGCTGCAGCAGGGTTTGGTCCTCTCACTCTGGAATATCAACTCATCTTGTGCTAATGATGTTTTCACGCATGCAGTTGTGACAAATGAACAGTTCAGCTGAAACACAGGGAACATCTAACAGAGTTGCCAAAGCCTTACTGAGCATCATGATAAGCAGAGTGTTGTATTATGATAGAAACATCTTCAGACATTGTTACAAGAACAAAAGGAGAAGTTAAGGTGTCGTTTTCATTTGTTGTAAAAATGGAATCACAGATTAATAATCACTTTTGATTGACTTCTTTGTCTGAGACTGTAAACTGCTACCAGTCAGAAAACTACATTTGTTTTTCTGTGTTTTTTTTTTTCCTTAAAGTAGGCAACATAATGTGAGCATGTTAAAATGTACATCACAACACAGTTAGACAATTAACAGGATGAAGGAGTTTCTGTCTTAAAAAAATGGCATGAAAACTTACATTTGGATGGAAAACAATATCCTTTGGACAGATGAGACCAAAGTGGACACGCTTGACAATAATGTACAGAATCCAGTTTGCAGAAAACCAAAACCACACACTTCAAACCATCTGTCAAGCACAGCGGCTGGCTGATGATTGGACCAAAGGAATCTTGAGTGTCATCCAGTTTTCTTTTCAACAGAAAAAAATCATTTATAACAAAATATAATGCCAAACACAGCAGCTAATCAACCACAACATGATCCAAAACAAAGTGCTGTCATGGCGTAATGGCAGTCTGGGCCTGAACTCGATTGTACTGCTGTGCAGAAACAAATGTAGCGAAATCACTTTAAGTAAGCTAAGATCAAAAGTCCTCTATAAGTAAACAGAACATGATGAGTCTGATCATATGGTATTTCAAGTGTTTCAGGATTGGACCAAGTGTCCTCTTCTGTGGAAACCAAAATATCTTATCAAAGAGATTCATGGGAGAAGTGCCACATGCTGGTTGATTCTACCCTAAACCCACTGTGAACTAAATCAGTGCTTTTTTGGCCTGTTATTGTTGACACTGTCATTTTGAATTTACTGGATTTAAGAGCACCTTGGGTGTTCCGTCGTGACAGCTGCTTCTGCTGAAAGCTCAGCCTGGTTGTCTTTGTCATACGGTGACTTCATGAACGAACCCCTCCCTGTCTTGCCATTCAGTCCGATGCGGTGTTTCATAGTGTGAGGTATGGACTAAAAGATGCGAAAGCGCCGTGCTACTTCATGAGGAGGTGGAGGACACCTGAAGCGCAAGGCTGCCATCGCAGCTTTCTGAACATCCATGTGAAGAAGAGCGTTTTGCCTCAGCTGTTAGAGCCTGTCAGCAGGTGAGCGGTCTTGTGTCGCCTGTTGCTTCTTGTCTGTCTCTGCTTTGCTGTTCTCTGTGGCTTCTCAGATGCTTGAAGAATTCTTTACTGAAGCCCGAATCTGATCTGATGACATTGCATGTTTCTAAATCTGATGTATGTTTTTAATCAACTTGGCATTTTTGCATTTAGCTCGCGTTTCACCTGGGCAACTAAAGGCTTTTATTTTGGGTAGGCAATTCGAGTCTGATACGTGATGTTTTCGTGGGGGTGAGCGGACCGGACTCCATTGAAAAAAAATACAATTTCATTTTTATTTTTGTACCTCCTTAATAATGCAACATTCTGTTTCTTGTCAACTAATTACCCAAAAACAGCAAAGCAACCGCATGTATTCGGCGCTAATTAGCATCGGAAACAACACGTTGCCTTTGCATAATTTTAACTTCCACCTTGCTTTATCCGCAGTTTCTTGGCGATTCTTATTCGGCAAAGCGCACCTAGGAGGGCGGCAGCGTCCGATACGACCCATCCAGAAACGTGCAAATATTATTTAAATAAGACGTTAGAATTTGTGTTTTCTTACGACGAATTGAAGGAAAATTTTTATAAGGCAGCAAACCTGATTTGAAATGCAGTTTACAGCTGGAAGTGTGTCTCTGTAGAGCAGATTTTAAGAAATTAGTCATTTTTTTAAATGAAGGGCTGCGTGACGTTGTTTGCCAAGCTTCAGTTCCAACTACATTAGATTGGGTGAATAGGAACGCAGTGTCTGGCAGGTGATTGTTCTTATTCTCATCAGTTTACCTCTGATGAAAGCCTCTTTCTGCTCCTTATTACACAGTCTGTAGTTTTGAAGGAGCGGCCAATGCATCAAATGCATGCGGCAGTAAAAGAGGCATGAAGGCAGCTGTGTCCATGTCAGACTGCAGCTGGATGTTCCAGGAATGTTACCGCTGCATGCTGCTGGGCAGGAAATGAGATTCTTTTATTTGGACCTGGACATTTCAATGAGACGATCACAGCCACAAGGCGGGGACCTTTCTGTTGACGGATGATGTAAACCACTACAACACCTCCACTGCCTCTTCTCATTCATGTGTGTGCAGATAGCGTTATGTTTAAGGGCTGCATATAAGTGCTGTTAATCTCTTTAGGTTTGCTAAAGTATAATGTTATTTAGCCTAAAAAGGGTCAAATCTGAGATAGCAGGTGAAGAAAGGAGGGAAATAATTCATCACTTCTGTTCAATCAGAGGATATTTTTATTTTTCAGAAAATAGAAACCATGGAAAATGATGGCTGTAAGCATACAGCCATTTCATCTATGGTTATATTTTTTTTCTACATACCAAATTAAAAACTGCAATGACAGACAATGCACTGATTATGTTTTAATTGTTTTTTTACTGTTAACCAAAGGGCGATGCAAGATTCCCACAGTATAGGCGTTAATGGAGTAAAATACCACAGATGGTTGAGACAAAACGTGTTAAACATGATCAAATGGCTTTTGTTTAAAACAAGAGCAGCTATTACTTTACTTCTGCTAAAATATGGTGACTATTACAGATTTAATGTGTGCTATGAGTCCAGTTATGTTTCATGACAAGGTATTAGATATTGTTATTCTCATATTTATAGATTGTTTTTTTTTTACTTCAGCTCTAGTTAGAGAGATACAGTGAGAATAAGCTAAAACAAAATGTCTCACATTTCTTTATTAGCTGTCAGCAGTGACTGAAAAGTAAAGCATGTAATAAACACCAGGTTCGTTTAGTAGAAACATCTAAACTGGCATGCTTTTCCTGATTATAATGAGTACTATAACTTCCTGCTGTTCTACTCTTTATACAATGAAAGATCATTTTATCTGGCTAATTGGTAACCAGAATATAGATCAGTTACCCAGCCTGCACTCTGTGTGAAGACATATTTCTTCACACTTACCTAAAAAAGTAAAAGTGAGTTTCCACATAACGACTTTCCAAAGATCAGGTTTTCTTTCTTGTAAGCAATAAAAATGAGAGCAGTGTTGCCAGATTGGGCAGGTTTCTGTCCAACTGGGCTTCTTTGGAACCCGTTGGGCCTGGACAAACAGCTTTAGGTGGGTTGTTAAAATTTGGACTGCTTGTCAAAACATTTGGCAGGTTTTTAGGAAGTGTATATAAGAAAATTCTCTTGTAATTGTCGTGTGGCGGAAATACCCCAAACTTGTGAATTCTTATAAAATGCCTTGTCCTTGCACTCATTGTATTAGTTCATTTGTTTTGAAATGTCTTGAATCTGTCACATCATCATTGACTAATATTGGTTAATGAAGTGTCCCTATGAAATAGCACCAAAAAACTGAAATCTCACTAATTTTATCATTTAAAATGACATAGCGACATAACAAATACAAGTCTCCTTGTTTACCAAGACTGAAGTCCTTCGCAGTCTCACTGGGAAATAGTTCAGGTCAGAACAAGAGACAACATAAAAATGTTGTGATTTGAGGATTACAATAATATTGTAATATATATGTTGTAATATTTAATATATTGCAGGACATGGACCCTTGAGGAGTTTGAGATCACATCAACAGGGATTTGAATTCTGGCTGGGTTTCTTGGAGTTGGGAAGTTTTTACATTGTGTTTGGACTGGAAATTATGAGTCAGATCTGGCAACCATTGATGAGAGTGACCTGGACAGCAGCCCACCAAAACAGGTTGGAAATAGATTATTTTATTAAAACGACCTTTAGTTGTGAAAATAGTATGATGGAAAAACGTTATATGTTTTTTTTTTTTTTTTTTTTTTTTAGTAATTCTGTCATGAAAAGTCAGTAATTACTTCTACTAGAAGCAGAGGTGACGTCCTGTGGCTCCTGTGAGGAAACATTTGCTGTGAAACAGGTTGTTACGATTACTTTAAACCAAAGACAGCTGACATTTTGAACTTTACAATGTCTTTAGTGTTTAATGCGATTAATATAGTTAGCATGAACAATATAAGATTACCTTACTTCTTGGATTTTCAAAAGTAGCTGTTTTTTGTTTTCTGAGGTTTTCTTTTGTATACATATATTTTTGTTCTGAAATATGTAGGTGTGGCAAACAAGCAAAACAATATGGAATCTTGAAGAATTAATTTTTTTTAACACAGTGTGCTAGAGTTAACTTATTCAACTTATTTGACTTGAGCTGAGTAGAAACTGAGCCTAACAGTTGACTTGTCCACTCTTATGCAATTTAATTCAGAAGGAATTCAAAGTCACTGGGACACTGTTTCTTATTTTGCAACATTAGCAGAACAAGTTTCTCTGCGTCAAAAGGCAAAGAAATAAAATGCAGATGTAGGCAACTTTGTCAACAGCCCTGGTAAAGCTGTGCAAAAAGTCTAAAAAATGAATTTAGCTTTTTGCAATTGTATAATTGTTGCTGCAAATGTTTGAAAAATGGTCACCAAGATGTCATAATGTACTCTGAGCATAATTCCAATTCATCTCAAATTAAATTAGGTTGACAGATTGGTGGGATAATTATCCCAAATCTATGAACCAAGCAACAGAGAAATTCTTCATCAAACACAATATCAACCTCCTTTTAAAAGCCTACCCAGAGACACTGGCATGGTGAAGAATGAAATGTGAATTATGTGTGATGCTTTCTCAGTACAGCTCTGGTGGTGCTGGAGGTCATGCTTCCTTTAGTCCGCCAAAGCAGCTCTGATCATCCAGGGTACAGAGAGCAACACCTGGGGTTCCCACAGCATCTTTCGGCTTTGCTTTTTATTACAGCAGCATCTCTGTACCCATACAACTACTGCTGCTGTATTTATAAAGCGCAATAATAACAACAGTAGCTGTGACAAAGTACTCTATAGATAAAAATCAATGAACATTTAAAACGTGATGGAGGCATTGAGATTGGAACCAGATGAGTTTAAATCTGAACAGTTTCACATCTTCTACAGATTTCGTAAAACTCACTGCTTTAAAAAAAAAAAAAAAGGTTGGTGATTCTATTACCCATGTAAGAGCATATCTGGTCATATTTTATAGGTTCTTAGTCATCCAGGACAGTTTGTTATGATTTTGTAGAAGAACGCTGGATTTCTGAATTAGAAGATTCTCCACCACTCATCTGAAAATTTGCTTTAATTCTGAGGAAGGATTTAGTGACTTCTTGGTTCTTAAAGTTGTTGTTAGGACAACTAATACAATCACTGACCTATCCATCCATCTGATCTCTTTAACACCATGATGCATGCTGGTTCATTTGTCCCATCATCTCCATGTACCATGCTGCCTTTTTAATTCTTCCTACCTAAGTACATAAACCACTGCACATAGGCTTACTTTGCTATTAAGTGCTTTTGTGAATTATAAAGATGCCTCAAATCTCACCTTTGAATCATCTATTATTTATTTCCATTTATTAATGTTCTGATCCATGTGTGGGACCTTTATGAAACATGACAGATTATGGCTCCTGATCAGCTTTCTGCTCCCTCTGGTAGATATTTTCACTGGAGTCAAAACTCCATTCCTTTACAGTGGACAATGAGTAGAGTATAGAAACTAACTTGAAATCCTTGATTTTCAAGCAGGTATGTATTGATTTAAGGTTGTGGCAGAACCAAAAGAGTTGGGTCCCAAAAGACGAAACCTACAAATGAACATAATAGTCATTGTTGTCACTTCTGAATTACGTACTGACAGTAACGTGAAGTATTTCAGTGACATACTACAAGGTGTAAATGGTTTAAGGAAGAAGCGTCAAGGCTGCGTTCCAGGTGTTTATCCAAGTCGATCTCCTCGGTTTTATGAGACGGTTTCAGTTCATGTTTAGTAAGAGGGGAGTTCTCTCCACTGATAACGCCTCCTGAGTTATCTGCGTTTCCTGTCCAAACTAAACTTCACAAACTGTAGAGTACTCACTGCTAAATATAGAGTTGAGTGTACCACAGGCACAGGATATGCAGAGTAATGAAGAATGTGTATCCTCTAACACAGCTGCATTTTCAGTATCACCATACTGACCAGTAAAAGTCAGAGCATTATTTAATTTGTCTTTCCACCTCTCACTATATCCCACAACAATTTATGATCTCTAAATTTCTCCAAGTACATCAAAGACTCCTACCAAACCAGGCTGGTTAAAATAACTCATATTAACAGATTAAATAATTCTCAGAAAAAGCAGCAAAACCCTTTGATACAACTCAATTTATCACATAACTACATTTCAGTCCCTTGGCTAAACAATTGCTTCCTTAAGGTGTGGTCTCTGATTCTACCCAAGCGCTAACGTTTAGCTAATACATATGTAACACACCAGCTCCACCGTATCTTTGGAACCAATCTGTGAACGTCCTGAAATGGCCAAGCCAGACTCCAGACATGAATCTGACTGGATATCTCTGGAGAGAGGTGAACATGGCTGACAGATGTCTCCTTCCAACCCGATGGAGAAGAACGCAGCAAACCAACGATGAGCTGAAACAAGCTCATGACCTCAATGACCCACTGAGCTGATGTGATCACTTCAAACTATAAATCACAATTTACAAAACAAGTAGAGGGAGCATATGGCCATGCTGAAAATAAAATCTGAACAGTTGGACTTGTCCACCCAACCGCTTCCTGATACTAAAGAAATGGAAAGAATCTGAAGAAATATGCTTTTACCTGCTGCCTCAAAACTGCTTTCAGTTAAAATGTTTGCATTTCTCCTGACAGGAGGAGCTGGCAATCAGGAATCATTATCTTTCTGCGGAGAAGAACTTATTGTCCTTCTGTACGCCACTGCATGTTTTAACCTCGTCGCTTCGGTGGCATGAATTACAGAGCAGGGTGGACTCATCACATACACTTTGACCTCTACGACCTTGTAGTGATGGTCATGAAAATGATCACTTAAGACTGGGATCTGTCTTTATGTTTTGTCACTGGATGACATTTGTTGCCCAGCCGCTGTCCCAAGTTGCTGATGGTGACTTTTACAAAGAGTGACACAAATATCACCCTTCAGTCTTCATAAAGCTTGAAGGAAAAACAGAATGCATTACAAAACAGAACACATCGGAATGGTTCTGACTGGACAAGGAGGGACTGCAGCAACAGTCCTGTTCTAAAATGCATTTCCCCTTCAGAAAAATCTGTTCTTAGTTTTGATTTATTTATTTACATTTTAGCATCTCGAGCCAGCAACTCTGAAGTCTTCAGTTTGTGTTTATGAAAACACAGACTCTAATCTAGGTTTTACATTTTAGCTCAGTATATTCATCTGAACAACTTGACATTAACCAAGAAATCATTACTGTTTAAACTTTACCTTTAATAACATAAAGGTACCTAATTTTTAAAGTGCAATCAGTAATATCAATCAATCAATCTTTATTTCAGACACAAAAGAGGTCCATAGTAAAAAAAAAAAAAAAATAAAAAAAAAAATTATAACAAATTTATATCAGTAATGATTTCTTGGTTAATGTCAAGTTGTCATAAAGACATTTTGAATAATGTCAACTTTGTACTAAAAGTGTCATAATTTACCGAATGATGCTTTATGACAACAGTCATAAATATTCATGAAGGCTTATTCATGTTCATGACAGGTGTTATGTCATGTTTATGAAAGTGTCATGTCAGTCTTATTCACCCCCTTCAAATAAAGTGTTACCGAATTCCTCAGTATACTGGTGTTCACACCATTTATACTAAAGTGGACCCCAGCCTCTCACATACACCTAAACTGGCATAATCATCTAAACTATATTAGAAATAAAAATAAAGGTCTTGTTGTAGGTCTGTGTGATGCTAAAGAGAGAGGAATGGAATACCTTGAAAGTACTGTTGATGTCCCCTAGGACTGTTCTCTGTCTTTCTGTCCCAAGTGAAGAAAATAGATGCTGAGCCTGTCAGTCCAGCTGAAACAGTAGAAAAGTGCAATAATGATTCTGACCTCCAACACAGTCATAAACTCTCAGTGTAGACTGTAGGTCTCATTAACCAAATATTTTCCATCTTTGAATGAATGCGACCTGGTCCTACAGACACAGGTCACATTTGAAAAGATCAGATAGTTATTGGACTTATTAACACATATCCAAGTGATAGTGGAGTCGCATTTGTAAAAATCCTATCTGTGTTGTTCAGACAGTCATGAAAAGATCAGATACAGACAAAAGGGGAAAACAAATATCAGATTTGGGTCACTTCAGGCTGCAGTGTGAATGTAACCTTTGACTGTTATTTTGAGATATTACAGTTCACACTCCTGGCCAGTTGGTGGCGAATGAACCTGTTAATTAGTCACACATTGCAGAGGTAACCTGTTCAGTCAAGAAAACATTCCCATCAGAGCACTGAGCCTGATCAGTCTCTGTTGTAGACTGATTCTAACTTCCTGTTATCTGGGTTTCCATCTCCATGATTAAAGTCATTCACTTTGCTTCTGAATGCTAAACACATTAGCATTCATGAGGTCACAATTACTGAAGTGTGGATTTTAGTTAGAAATAATAGCATTCAATCATTTTATAATCCTGGGTCAAAAGGGCTTAAACTTGAGAGAACGTTTTCTCTGTTTGCCTCTTTACTGTCACACTGCCCACGCTTCCTGTATAGACGGTGTAGAAGGAAAAGTGACAGTGCTCATCCCTTTCTTTTGTTTTGCCAGAAAGCAGCAGCACATTCAACATATTTCTGTCTGCTCTCAAAAAGTATGGAAAAAGTTAAAAGGACTTTTCTGTTTACAGTAACAGGAAGACAGACTCTGCTGTTCCATATGACACATCATCATCACCATATGGATTTATGGCAATTCTATTTTATAGGGTTGTGTTTCCAAAGACTGTTCTTCTGTCAGAAACTCGTGGTTTAAAACCATCAATCTTCTAGACAGAGATTGTAACACAATATATGGAGCTAATAAAGAAAACATTTAACCCCTAAGTTAATAAAGGACAGCATTAAAGATATTATCCAACATATTATGTTCCTCTAAACAGAAATGTTTTAGCTGTATTTTCAGCTGTCCATTATCCTTGGCTGATCTTGTTTGAATTGGAAGGCAAACATATATACTAGATATATTTTAGATTTAGTGTGGTTCATTTCACTGTGTTATGGTAAGCCAATTCAGGAGAGTTCCCACTCTCACTGCGCCTGAGCAGGAACCACATTAACTGAAGATTTTTCTGTCTTTGGCTGTTTTTTTCCTTCCTTTTTAAATGGTGATAGAAACATCTGAACGTCATCTGTCATTTAGACAGATTACAGTTCACACAGCTGACCACTAGGTGCTTGCATTTACAAATTTATACATAGAGAGCACCATGTAGCTAAGTAAATCAATCAAGCATCAGAGTATTATTTCAGACCTGAACACTGAGCACAGTCCATCTCGCTATCCAGGAGTGGGATTTCCTCCCACTGAGGGAAGGACTTGGGGAATCAGGACGCCTCTCATTTAGAAAGTCTTGCAGAACTCTGATTGCTTCCCTGGGAGAAATGATTCCAAAACTTTGGCTGAAGTGGTACTATTAATTCCAGTCCCTAGTGTGGCAGCAGAGCGTAGACTCAGCCTCCAGATCATGATTGAAACAGTCATAAGAAAAGCCCAAAACCTCACAACGGTGACCTCTTCAGCAAGCCCCAATTCAGGAGAAAGCTCCTGAATTGGGGCAACCTCTTGTCGTCAGGTTATAAGAGGTTGACTTTCTTGTTGACAGACGACAAAACAGCCAACCTCTGTCCCTGATTTTGTCTCGTGCTCATCCCAAGCTCTTAATGTTTTTCTGTCTTCCAATCAGTGGATTGTGTTGTGTGATGTCATTAGCTCCACCCTAACCACACCGGACCATTGTCCTATGGACCTACAGCCGAACGGGTCCAGGAATGGCTGAGCTGGTGCCATAACAGCTCAGTATGGTGCCATACTGACCAGTATTGCTCAGTGGAAACAAGGCTTCTGTGAGGTTTTAACTCAGTGTTTTGTAACAAATAGTTTTATTATTGTAGTAAGACTGGTATTGATTTAGGACTTCTGCTTTAGGATATATGTTGGAGCAAATTTTTAGTTTTAACTATAGCATTTTAATGTCTTCTTCCACACTGTTTTACATCAGTAGATCTCAGTAACAGGTGACTGAAATCTACAGATGCAGCAAGAACAATCACGTGAGTTGCTTTGACCCTGCAGTCGACATTGGTTTGCTGTTGAAAAAAGTTATTTTCCCACGCAGAATCAAGAATGTCAATTATAATCAGAGATATGTAAATGTTAGCCACACTGTAAGCTCTGTAGCGTTTCCTACCTTCCTCTGTAACAGAGCTGGAAGACAGTGGCATGCTCCCGTCAACCGAGAGGCACTTCAAGTTAATGGCTTCAAATTCCCTTTGGCACCACTGTTTTTAGTAACACAGTGTGTGCAGCTGTAACACTGTCAGCGTCAGTCACTTCAGTCCACTCTGGAAAATGCCATCATGTATTCCAAGGACTGCCACAGTTTAACTCTGAGTGATGGTCGGCAGTTTTTAAACAGTTTTTAAAATTTTTACATCTAAACTCACTGAAATGAAAATAGATAGGCAGAAATCTACAGTAGGTGTGTTGCAGCACCAGTCACGGTTCCCCTGGGTGCTTCCAGGAGGGCAAAAGGCCCCAGGGCTGACCCAGCCACTGTTGGAGGGATTGGATCTCACAGCTGGGCTGGAGGGACCAGCAGTCCCTCTGGAGGTCCAACAGACAAAGACTTGGGCTCTCATCCAATATCTCAAACATTAAAATCAACAGTAGTTTGATAAAAGATGGAGGGATTATTTTCATCATACCCTATAATATCTTGGATTTATGCAACATTTTATCAGACAGGCTTTTTTAAAAATCAGTTAACGTCTGGATTTTCTAAATCCTTAACAAGAAAGATCCTAAAGTCAAATTTATGCTCCTTTTTCCTCCATTCCACAGATATAACACATTTGACACAGAATTGGAGAAGTAACGATCAGGGCAATTATTCATTTAATTTAGAAAAATAGTCAGTTTAGTGTTCTTGGACAGATCCATGAATCTCCTTGGTACATAGACATTTTTTCTCATATCTTTTCACTGAATCTTCCCTTTAGAATATTATAAACCAGCCCCTTGTTTATGCTACGGTTCATCCTGAGGGTGAACCGTAGCTATCGAAAAACCATTGGTTTCTGGAGGTGTGGACTCTGTTGAAGTTTTATAATTTACTTAAACACTTAAGTTTGGCCTTGACATGTAATTTAGCAGTTCAATGCTATGAAGCTTGGCAGAAATGGTCTCCACTGTAAACAACCATCCTCCACTGTGAACAGAGAAGTGCTGATCTGAACAAGGCGGCTGTTAATGCTGATTTAACATTTGGAAACCCGGCCAACACAGAATGAACAGCTTCCTTCACTTCCTTCCCTGCCATTGTTGAAACTACAGGCAGACTACTATTCTAAAACAGAGCAGAAAATCAACATCATTGTTCAGAACTTCTCCTTCTGTTCACTGATTGGCCCGGTAGAAATTCTACCAGAGGGAATCCAAGTAAATGGGAGAAAGCGCTGACTGTCTATAAAGTGAGATTTGAATGGAGCAGAATTGCGCAGGAAAGCGTACTGGCGTAATCCTGGTGGGAACCCTGTAAACTGACACGCTATTGAAACATCTCTGGGTCACATGACCACTAGATGACAGAAAGAGGTGGATCTGAAGCAGCTGTGGGTCAAAGCTGTTATTCTTTCTATCTGGTGTTATGACTTGTTCTAATTAATATCAAGTTGAGATGACTCATAAAATGATTTTTGTAGATTACTGAATGTTGTGCTACAATAGTGAATGGTCTGCACCATGTGGGTTTTATACATTGAACAGAGACAGTGTCTCAGAGGGAGAGCAGCTGGACGAGCAGCTTGATGACGGTCTGGAGGTCTCTGCTGTAAACAGACCACCCTTTGCCTTTTTTTCCTGATTGTCTATTGTTTGACATAAGTATTGCTCCTCTGCCAGCAGATAACTACAACAGGAGCTCAGTGTTCAGGTTTTCACAACCTGCAACATTTCTGCCATATGGAGCCGACAGAGGGAGGGGATTTTATATCAAGTATAAAGGCTGTCTATATTTTCAGCTTAATGAATAAACCTTAAAGACAAAAACAATTCTTCCTCCTTTTTAAAAATTATGGTGGCCTTTTTTTCTCCTTTTCTCTTTCATGCTAAATTACATGCAGATTATGAAATGTATTACTGTCAGTAAGTATTCTAATTTAAACAGTGATAGTTACCTCCATGAAGGAGGTTGATTCTCACTACTGCTTCTCCTGTCTGGAACCTGTTAAAGTTTCATGTAGAAAACATCACTGTTTTCAGTGGTTGTAGGGGTGTGCCCTGTCCTCTTCCGTCTGCTGCAGCTGTCATGAACCAACACAGTCAGTTGTTCTATGGTGAAAACTGCAGGTGAATTCCTGAAGGTGGTCAGCTCACCGTTTGCAGGTTGGAAGTGTGAAGGCCACCTCTGCTCTTCGCTGAATGTAAATTAATATCTGCTTACTTTGTTGAGATTTACTGCAAGATTATGAGTCACTTTGCGGACAGTATGTCTCTCAGATTACCACAGGGTGGCTGTGTAACAGCTGTGGGAACCTACTATTAGTATGTTTGTTTTAGCAATTTTTATGCATTTTATGCATTAAAAACAACCAATGTTTTTAATGCATAAAACATTGATAAGTTTTAGGCATATTAATGTTGAGTGAGAACAAATAAAACCTGACATACCAGTTACATGTTTGCTATTGTTCTTGTCTTTGTCCAATTACCTGCATCCTGTCAACAGTTTCTGGAAGATGAAAACTGGGCAGCTTTTTGTATGTCAAAAGAGAAAATGGTCAGAGATAAGTTCAACACATTTAAACTGATCCAAGTGTAGACTGCATGGATCTTGTCTTTGTGCCTATGTGAGACCCTTCTACAGAAGACTCTTTTGACACGGTCTTATACAAATAAAGGAGCATTTATTTCAAACAAGGCCATCACAGATCTGTGTTCCCATCCTGAAAGCCAAATTCTCCAAATAGGATTACAAACAGTGCACATTCAGCTTCCCCTATTTGGCTTGTTTACCTCTAAACATACAACTGCAGCTATGTATAGCACAGCTTTATCTGCAGGCAAACACTTTTCACGCAGCAGCTTGTGGCTTCAACTATCTTTATGCATTCATATCTTGTCTTTTTTGATCATTCAGCTCAAAACTCTGTCTTAGAAATACCCCTGAGGCCTTAAGCTATAATATGTTATCAGACACTATATTAGTAATTTAATACGCTGTATATAACAGAAATACAATTCATCCTATCATATTTGGAAATAAGGCTGGTGTTCCTCTTGCACTATGTATCCAATCATATGCATACAGAATTATTATCCCCCTGATGACATCAAACAAAACTCTTAAACCATTGTAGAATATATCATGCTACAATGGTTTTCCCTCATCAAAAACAGACCTTGACTGTTGCCTTGATTCTGTCATGCATGTTTTAAGGAATTTAATACTTCTGACCTGCTCCACTGCAGCATCATTGATGAGGAGGGGGGCAGTGGGTGACTTGGCTGACATGATGGGAGTGAGTGCAACAGGGCGGTAGTCGTTAAGTAATGACATTATGGCCACTGGTATGATGATGGCCATCTTGAACCTAGCTTAGCAAGGTGCCAAATATGTCCATTAGGACGCGAGTCAGCTGATTAGCACAGTTCTTGAGAACCAGTCCCAGTATGTTATGAGGACCTGCTGCTTTATGCATGTTGAGGCTTCTCACGGTCCTCTGAACATTAGCTGTCACAAGTCTGAGTATCTGTTCACCTGGTTGAGGAGTGGATTTCCTTACTGGAGTGTTGTTGAGGGCTACAAACACCACATGGGCCTGGTGTTCGCCAAATCATGGAACAATTGCTGGATTTTCTGACCATAGGCACGTTTTACTACCCTGATGACTTCTCTATCGCCACATTTCAATGCAGCGTTCTGTTCCCTCTGCATCTCACTGTCTTCACATTGGCCTGATTAAAGTCCTTGCCAACAGTGGAAACACCCTCTGGATGTGTAGTTTGGAAGTCACTGCTGGAACTGTAGACTCACTCAGAGCCTCTTTAGTGTTGGCATTAGGACAGATGGAAACAGTAGTGATGATGATGATGATGATGATAAATTCCCTGAGCATAAAAATGGATCTGCATTTCATGGTCAAAAACTCGATATCTGGAGAGCAATGAGATGAGACCACCTTGGCATTATTGCACCTGCTGTTATGTAGATGCAAACACCACCACCTCAGGTTTTACCGCTTAGTGCTGCCCCTATCCAAACGGAATGCTGTCAGCCTGACAATTATAAGGGTTACCAGAAATAGAGGAGTTTAATCATGTCTCAGTCAGAATTATGACACAGCAGTTACTTATCTCACAGTTTAATGTCAAATCCAGCGTTAAGTTACCTATTTTGTTCTCTAGCAAACAAGCTCAATGGAAGTAACATTCTCAAAGGGTTACACTTTAGCTCACGGCTGCTGCTTACGCTTCCTGTTGTAGAGTCGCCGTCTCCTCCTGACTGCTGGGGGCTTTCACTGATTCAACGGCCACTGGGTCTTACTGGCATAACAGTCTGAGGTTGTTCAGAGTTTCCAGAATTTCAGTGTCCACTCACAGTAATATGCAGGTTATGCACACTTTTAAGATAAACTTAGCATCTTATCCTGCCTCTATTATACTGGAGGTTTTCTTTTGTATGAGCCAGAATAAATGTCTTTTTATGTCTTAAATGTCCAATGTTTTCAGGAACCAGTGTACCACCATGTTTGTGTTAATAGCTATGCATAGCCAAAACAAAGCAATTGTGGCTTAACAGCTGTCTCATTATTTCATCCAACCATGTTTCTGTTACAAATATATAAAGAATATGCTCAGTAATTAAGTCATTAATAAAAAGTTATTTTCCGGGCAAAAATCTCAAGTTCAGTAAAACTAATTTAAGTGACTTAGTGATCATATTTTATATATAGGAAGGTTCTCTTGAACAGGAATCAATATAAGTTTCATTTTAGACTATTACTATTAAGTACAATTAATTAAGACTAAAACAGTTTATATAAACTAATATCCAAAGAAGCCAAAACTACCCAAAGGCAGACAAGGTGAGACACTGAGAAAAGTTGCTCCTGCTCTGCATTCAATCAGGACCAGTAAAAGGAATAACAATGGATAACATGTCTCAACTGACTGTCTGTTCATGTCATTCCAGATCCCAACACAACATGATGAGACCAGTTTATCCACCAGTATCTGTAGCGAGTAGAGTGTGAGGTCCAGCAGCCACTATGCCATGTGTGTAAAGGACCAGTGGTGGTGTTGCGGCCCCAGGCGGGATGCTGCTGGAAGCCGGTCAGTATGACTCTGCTGGACTTGTGGCTGTCACGCTCCATCCCCATGTGCCTGCTCCTCCAGAGCCTTGTCCTCATGGCCCTGTGCTTCCCCTCGGCCAGCATGTGTCCAAAGGGCTGCAGCTGTCTACGCGACCCCCACCTCCACGGTCTCAACGTCACCTGCAGTCAGTCCCGCCTCAAAGAGATTCCCCCCAACCTCCCAGTCGATACTGTCCTCCTGAGGCTGGACCACAATCAAATAGGTGCTGTGCCCGACCAAGCCTTCCGTGGACTCCGGCTTTTGAGGGAGCTGAACCTCTCTTATAATGCAGTGGAAACTTTAGGGGAAGGTTCCTTTAGTGGCATCGAGGGGACATTACAGGTGCTGGACCTTTCCCACAACCGCATCACTAGCGTTCACAGGGATGCTTTTGCCCGACTGAAGGCCCGCATCATTGTAGATGACAATCCCTGGCACTGCGACTGCGCCCTCCAGCAGGCCATTGGAGGAATGGCTCACAACCACGAGGCCGCAGCCAGAGTCCTCTGCAGGAGCTCCGAACTTCTTGATCAGGAGGGTCGACCTTTCCTGGCAGTTGACACTGACCTGTGTAACCTGGCAAAAAGGACCACAGACTATGCCATGCTGGTCACCATGTTTGGTTGGTTTGCAATGGTTATATCATATGTGGTGTATTATGTTCGTCAGAACCAGGAGGACGCCCGGCGCCACCTGGAGTACCTCAAGTCTCTCCCCAGTAAGCCCAAGAAACCTGATGATGCTGATGACATCAGCACTGTTGTCTGACAGCAGCATCATGATGGCTCTTCATCACAGACTCAATGAAATGTTTACACATCAGGACCCACATTTATAGTGTTTACTACTTCAAACTTCAGTCTCTGTGAGCATCAGAAGAGTCTGTACTTTGGAATTTTTCTCGTATGTCTTTACCAGGCTGAGTTTATGTTCAAAGTGAAATCAGGCAAGAAATGAAACAACACCCACAATACAACATTTTGAAAAATGTAATCTCAGGTTGAAATATTACCACAGTAATGGCTTTTTAGGTAATGATTTGGGATATTTATATATATATATATATATATATATATATATATATATATATATATATATATATATAGTTTTAAGACAAGGTATGACATACACCTTTAATCAAAGCCCCTATTTTTCAGTGTCAAACAGCTGAAAAGTGTCGTCTCTGAAACCATGGAATGGAAGCAGAGAACGTTCAGTTTATATTGTGTCTAATTTACAACAAATGGAAGAAAATATTTATTATCTCTCTCCCAGCCTTTGACTAAGCAGGCCTGACTCTTAAATAGACACGTTTTATTGCCATGCTTTTTTGAAAATAACAACTTAGGGTAATAACATAGAATACTAAATTCTAATAAAGCTAATTCCTGCCAGAAGTAAAAGGTGTTTTATATCAAAAATATGTATATTGGAATTTATGCAGTTCTGAGTGTTGCAGCTCTGTTTTTCATTGTTAGGTTCATGTTGATTGGATGGAGGATGAAGCTCTTATGCTAAGCAATTACAGTGCTTTGAGTTTTTGCCCCTTTACAGATTTCTTTAGTGTTTACAGTTTTTCTAGCATGAATGTCCAGTCTAAGGTCATCTCTGTTAAATCTAGTCATCTACTAGGTATGTCCTCGGAACTCTCCTATGGGTTAAGATTGGGAAGCCATTTTTGCCTATTCTTTTGTTTTTCTTGCTAAATCATGAGCCTTAGCTGAAATGGTGAGCCTGGCAGCGTTCAAATGATTTTCTGTTACTGACCTCTTGAGGTAACTTTTGGTTGGCCAGCTACTTCTGGGAAGTTTCTTCACTGATGTATCTCTTCTTTATTTGTGGATAACAGTTCTCACTGTAGTTTTCTGAAGTCCTGGAGCCTTAAAATGGCTTTGTAACCTTTTCCAGATTGATGTCAATGACTGTGTTTGTCACCTGTTCTTGAATTTCTTTAAATCAGGGCAATCAGGGCAATGTCTTACTTTTGGAGATCTTTTAGCCTACTTCATGTTGTCAGACAGGTTTGTATTGAAGTGAATTCTTTAACTGTTATCAAAAGCCTTTTGATTGAATAGTTAAGTGTGACTAGAAAGCCAAACCATAAGAAATCTGTCAGGAGGCAAATCCAGTTTACAACACTGTTCAACTGATGTAGCACCCCAGTGGTATTAGTGTTTACTTTGTCTTTAATACATCTAGCCCCAGTTGAACCAGTAAACCCATTGTAATTTATTAATATTCCTAATTATTTTTACAAAAGTAGAACCATTCAGACTTCTTGGTGGGTTATTGAATTTTCGGTAACACTTTATTTGAAGGGGGTTGAACAAGGCTGTCATGACACTGTCATAAACATGACATAACACCTGTCATAAACATGACATAACAGTTGACATTATTCAAAATGTCTTTGTTATGACAACTTGACATTAACCAGGAAATCATTACTGTTTAAACTTTACCTTTAATAACATAAAGTTACCTAATTTTTAAAGTGCAATCAGTAAAACTTTTATAACAAATTTATATCAGTAATGATTTCTTAGTTAATGTCAAGTTGTCATAACAAAGACATTTTGAATAATGTCAACTTTGTATTAAAAGTGTCATAATTTACCGAATGACGCTTTATGACAACAGTCATAAATATTCATGAAGGCTTATTCATGTTCATGACAGGTGTTATGTCATGTTTATGACAGTGTCATAACAGTCTTATACACCCCCCTTCAAATAAAGTGTTACCGAATTTTCTCATTGGAATGCAACAACGTTTTGGTTTGCTAACTTTATCACAGACATGATCTGTCCAACTTGTCACCTGTCAGTCTAGTCCATATCTAAGACTGCAACAGTCTTCTTTTAGAAATATATGTAGTGATACAATATGAAATAAGAGAAAAAATTGTCTTTGTGATAGTTTTAGTGGCGTGCTGCCAAATACAAGTCTTTGGTGGGATAGTGAAATGTTACTGCACTATTAATGTTTCTTTTGTATTAACTAAGTTGTCCATCTGGAGAGAAATCACATTAACTAAAATCAGCCAATGAATTAGGATTAAAACATACCAATGTTCTGCAATCATTTATTTAGTTAATATTTTTATATGCAGTCCATATAAAAACATTAAATGACAAAACAGTTTAAGCACAATGCCTGAAGGACTGAACTGAGTGGACATGCAGACCAGTGATTGGTACATAAAGGATTTCTTAGCAAAGCACCAGAGGTCTAAGTAAAGGACATGTACATCTAGGTAGAGGATCACATCAATTTATGATGTGTTATCACATCAATCAGGTCAAACGCATAATAATACTTTAAGACTAAATGTAAGGAAGTAAGTATAATTTTATTTATATAGTATATTTCATGTGTTGCCCTGCGACAGACTGGCGACCTGTCCAGGGTGACCCCGCCTCTCGCCCGGAACGTTAGCTGGAGATAGGCACCAGCAACCCTCCCGACCCCACTGAGGGACAAGGGTGTATAGAAAATGGATGGATGGATGGATGGATGGATGGATGGATGGATGGATGGATGGATGGATGGATGGATGGATGGATGGATGGATGGATGGATGGATGGATGGATGGATGGATGGATGGATGGATGGATGGATGGATGGATGGATGGATGGATGGATAGTATATTTCACAGATAAAATCACAAAGTGATGTCATCTTAGTCAAAAGTCCTTGTCTGGTTTTAACAACATGTTGATGACCCTAAACTCTAGAAACAATGCTGACTCTAAGGCAAAACCAAAAAATCCAGAGAAGTGTGCAAGCTCCATGTAACACCAGTTTGTTTGGTCACCTTCAAACTGATGCTGTAAAAATGCTCCAGGATCTGACTGGTGACACAAACTTTATAGAACAAACCAGAGCTATGTCCAAACTAATATATGTGAATCAATCTGGAGGAATTTCAAACAGAATGATGAAGAATCCCAATTTATTTTAAAGCACAGCCACTTTTATAGACATTCAGACAGCACACATACTGCATTATATTTGGCATTCCGCTATATATGACTCTAAGTTTAAACATAGTATTTTTCATATATACATTCTTTCCATAGTTGGTATCCCATTGCCTGTGGCTTCACCTGTCTTTAAGAAGGTTCAGGCACTCATGCCTGACCTTTTTGGGTAACTCTTAGCCAATAACTCTAGAAATTTGTCCAAGCCCATTCTGAGGCTGAAGATCTGATGTATTATCAGACACAATGTTGTTTTCAGAGAACAGTAGTTATTCATCCAGTGATTCACAGGAAAAGCTAAATCTTCACGATTTTTCAGCTTACACAGCAAATGATTGAGTTTGGAATGTCTGGCAGTGCTGTTTCTGGTGCAGCCTAATGTTCCTTCTTCCTCGTGTTCCCTAAAGGAAGAACAAATATGATAAATATTTCTCCATGTTTTCCTGTGGAGTAGAATGTGCAGTGTTCACATCTTCTCTCAATTTGCTGTAAAAAGTTCACCTTATCTGCTGTGACATAGCACAACGTGATGCAAAGCTAAAATGCGGCTGCAGACTGGCTTCTTCTAACCCCCTTCAAGCTCTGTCAGGCCGCCCTGGTCAAACCTCTGGTGCTGGTGCCAGTTTAGATCTGTGAACTGGTGTGCATGTTTACCAAATAATGTCAGAATCAGGCCATTAGTTCCGGTTGTGTAGCTTCCTGCTTAGAGGTTTCTTCAGTCAGTGAGAGTACCAAAAGCTAATAATTCATCATACATAGAACATGGAAACCACAATGGTTTACACTACTGTAACAGTTGTAACATCTGAGATGTATTTGCTTTGTGTAGGATTACATATGTAGCAATTTATGATGAGTTTGTTGTCAATAGATCTTGTTGAGAATTATTTAGTATATTTTTATTGTCACACCAAAAACTATGTAGTCTTCAGTAAATCTTAGACCCTTCCAAATCCCAGCTGAACTGTGTGATTTGCCCACACATACACAAACACATGTACGCACGCACACACAAAAGAGGTGTCTCTGTGTACCCATGGACTCACTTCCCAAAGGATAGAGTAAGGTTTGTGCCAGCTCCATTTTACCTTCTGGGTATCTAACCTGTTGATAAAGACACATAGACATTAATATATTATTAAAATCCATTTTTATTTGTTTTTATGTGTCTTAACGCTTAAAGTAGTTATTTTCTGAAGCTGTGAAGACATGGTCTGATAAGATGTTTTTGATCAAAACTGAATAATAGATCAAATGTCATCAAATTCTAAATGAAATTGGCTTTCTGTCGAATGGCACCTTCAAATCAACAGGAAATGCTCTTTCACACATAGCAAGTAGCCAAGTGAAAACCATCTTGGAGCTTTAAATTGTTCCTGGGGGGTTTATAAAAAAAAAAAAAAAAAATAAAAAAAAATAACTAATACTGACCTTCACACCTATTTCCTGCTGTTATTGGTGTGAATGCCACTATGGATGTCTTCCTGCACACTGTCCAGAAATGTGAACTTTCATCCACCAATGAAAGCAGTAGTCCTTTTAGTCCCGTCTTACACTGACTGGTTGTTTTACCCTCTCAGCCTTTAGTTTGTTTGATTATAAGACGACAACTTTCATGAACAACTTCCTCCTGTAAACTGCCCGTGTGTAGGACCACTTATTTTAGCTTTCTACACATGTTGCCAGATGTGTTGGTCAGTTCTGACTGTTCAGCATGAAACTAACATACAAGAATCATTTTGTTTGATCAGTGACAAAGCATGGACACATGGAGTTAACCCATGTTGGTCCCATTAAACAGGTTCCAGTACTGAACCCAATTTTACTAAGCTATTCCAGCACACACATTGCAGTTAATATGGGGTTAGGGTTAATGACAAAGACAAATGTGAAGACCTGAAAACCTTTCTCCTAGATGCTGTGACTGCATTAAATGGTCTAAATGTGTTCATGCCATTCGGTTATCTAGAGTCATTGAAAACAGTTTTTTAGATGGCATCTAAAAATGATTTAGAGAGATCAGTAATTTTCCAAAAAACAGTAAGACTTTAAAAAATGGGGGAACAGAAACTTCCATTTATAATTACTGCACACGTTAAAGCTGTCCATAAAGAGGACACTGAGACAGAGACACCAGCAGCTACAAACTGACAGCTTAGCTTTAAGACCAAATGTATAGCTTTCTGATTGTGGTCTCAATGGAATGACTAAACAACACAAATAAATTCTTCAAGCTATTTTGGTTTTTCACGAGTCACCAGTGTATCTCACTATGATGTGTGCTTATGTAAATGAAGCTGGAACTGTTGCTAGCAAAGGAGCCGTGGTTGGGATCAAACCCAAACCTTTTCAGGAATTCAATGTCAACAGTTTGAAGAACCTCAGTAGGCTCACTGATGACGAAATGAACATTGCACAAACTTTGTGGTCAAACAGTTGTAGAGTGGAAGGAGGCACAAGTTCACTTCACTAAATGTCAGCCAACGGGCCCTACATGGAGCCAACTGAGACTGCAAGACATCTCAATGGCTTGAATATGTTCTGTTTTGACCTGGAAGTCAGTGGGTTGGTGCCACTGCTGAATTGCATCGTCATGCCAATACTGGATATCTTTAGGAATCTTTCTGTGGATCCTTGTGTCAAATCAAAACAGTCCTTTATTTTAAAGAATTGTACAACAGAATTAACAACAAAAACATGAACCACATTTAAACAGGAAATAGCGTCTCCATGTGAACAGTTATACACCATATTTGCATTTTATTTACATGGAGAGCAAAAGCAAAATTTACTGATTTTGCTCAGGAAGTTGGTGGAAGAAGGGCAAGTGCAATTTTACCACCGCGGCATGTTGCTGTCAACTGCCAAACAAAGATTTTATTAGAAATAAGAAATCAAATGACTGCAACAAGTGTTTTCAACGACAGCTGAACAGTTTACCTTATGACTGAGCACTTTAAAAAATGTAAAAATCATTAGATGGTTTCTGTTTTCTTTAAGTTGTAAAGTTTATGTTTGTTCAGAAACATAAACTTATGAACAAAGCTGTTGTCTCTCAGAGTGAATTTTTAAACATTGGTCCTGAGCCGAAGTAAGCACAAGACTAAATGTTGGTTTCAGTGGACTCTTCCTGTTGGTGTTTTGTGGTTCTTCGGGTCCTTGGGCGTCTCTGCTGTTTTGCTAACTGTAAATGTTTGCCATTTTCTTTTTGCTTCTTCTCACTTGCTCCGAATGTAAATGATGAACTTTGCAGACCTGAACATGGACACCCCAATCATGACTAATCATTGCAAGTAAGCCTATTCGAAGTCATGGTGCCGCTGTATGCATCATTTCACTTTAAAAACACAGAGTGCAGCAATGTTCCAAACTGTGTCTGAGGAGAAAATCGATTGTGTCTAATGGCTTCCTGCTCTTCACAGACACATAGACGACCAAATGAAAGAGGAAAGAAACAGGGATCCGTAAATGCCCAGGAAATTAGACTTTCATGTGATAAAGATCATTTTCCAATGATCCAACCCAAAGAAATGTATCTGATAACTGGTCACTTTTCAGGTTCTGGATTCAAAACAGAAAATACAAGAACTGAACAGAGTGGATGGTGTGAACCCAGTGGTAGATAGTCTGTTCAGCTATGGTGGTGAATTGAGTTCAGTGAAACACAATGAGATGTCCAAATATAGATATTAAAAATGATCAAATGTAAATATGTTGGTGTTTTGTGGAATACTTGAATCCCTTTAATTAGTTGTTCTTGAATGTGCCGTACCCATAGCCTTGTCATGTCGGGACAACCTTTTCACGACTGGATCAGAACGATGTGTAAAATGTAAAATGCATGTGCAGTGTAATAAAACACGGTAGCCAAGGAGCAAAGAGTATTTTCTAAGTGCCTGAATACCTCCCACATCTGCTTTTTGTTTTCAAACTCATGTCTCTTTCTTCCACCTCTGGTTTTTGTCCTAAAACCTCCTTATTTAGGATTCTCCCAGTACAGTGGATTGTTTTGGAGGTTCTACAACAACAGAATGAACTATGTTGATGTAAAGATCTGTTTAGAATCATATTGTAAATTACCAGAGCTCTTTGTGCCCAGACAGAGCAGATGTTAGCACCAGCTATCATGGCTGTGTTGTAAAGGCATGTCATACCTAGAGTGAAATAAAGGAGAAATGCATTGATCTTTGGTCTTCTGTCTTTCTCAGCTGATTAAAAATTCATCCATGTTTGAGGAGTAAATGGGGCACAAAATTTCAACGTCCCAACTAAGTATTAGTCAGTTACAGGTTTCAAAGATGCTGCAATATAAAAAAGTCACGGTTTCAATCTCACAAAAATTTTCTGTCATACCCTTCTTGTGGTATAAGTGTTTTTTTAATTCTTAGAAAGAGTGTGGATATGAAATCACCCCAGTTGTTTACAATGGCAGCATCACAAGTCATGACCTTTCCCCCATGTTCCAACAAGAATATCTAAAGAGGTTCTTGGAAACATGTTGCAGGGATGTATAACTTTATTATTTATAAGTTGACAAAGCTGTACATCTGCCAGCATCGCCTACAAGGTTTCTCTTGAAGCTGGAAACCAAAAAGAGAACTTAAAATTTCCAATCCTGAAAATTCATGAAAACTCATTGATTCATGAAGTGACAAGTTGGGAGACCATTTTCAAAACTTTCGAGAGATTTCTCGAACAGCAATAAGCTGTGCAGTTCTTGCAGCAAACAGGAGCTTTTATGCATCTAACACTGGAGAAGGTCTCCTAACTCCTAGGCCCCCTCAGTGACTAGAAACAGAGAACACACCATTTTTGAATCCTGGTATGGAACACATTGTTAACCTACTGAAAGCTAAGGTTAACAAGAAGATGATGCCTTAAGAAAACGAATGAAAAAGCTGCTGATGAATGATCTGCCACACCATTACTCCTTACAGAAAGTCAAGAAGGTGATGAACTGCTTGCTTCACTGATTGCTGTTTCAAGGACAACTTTGATCAAAACAGGGATTATGTCATCACATTTGCTGAGGAAGAAGCTGTGAACCTGGCAGACACAATTTCTCAGCCATCTCATCTCATCAATCACCTGCAGCCATTGATGACCAAGAACAGGGAGAAAACAAATCTCTGTCTAGTTTACTGAAAGAAATGACATCAGTAAAATATCAGAGAGTTGAAACTGTGGAAGTAGCCCCCAAAGGAGAGTGAAAACTGAAATAAAGCAATATTGGTCTAGTATTATCCTCTGAAGCTGACCCACTGGCCTGGTGGAAGACACATGGGAGAGTTACGTCCTCTTAGCAGTGTAGAAAGTACATTTCTCTGCATTCCAGTCATAGTGTGCCTTCATAGGTTCAGTTCTAGTGGACACATCCTCTCACCTCACCACTCCAAAATAAACACAGGCAAAGTGAACAGGCATACGCTCCTGTATCACAACTTGCACAAAGAGAAAAGTGTAGAACTGAGTGAGTCTCCATAAGTTTTGATATTGAGATTTAAGTTCTTGTTTAAAATACATTAGTAACACATAGCAGTTCATGCATCTTCAACCTGCAGCTAATGGAAGGTTGGATCAGTAATTAGCTGCTGAGCTGCAGCTTTAAGTTAATTTAGTCCAGCTGGAAAATGATGAGGACTCGACAAAGTCTACCTCACACTTCTTATTGCACACAGTTATAGGTGTGTGTATATATTTTTCATACCTGTTCAATGGCGTCCTGCAGGCTGCTGTCAGTTACTGTGAGATACACTTCTCTTGCTGCTGTCAAAAACCGATGAGAGCGCACCCTACTGACAATGAATCATTTATTCTTCCTTCTATTTATATAACAGCCAATTGGAGCAAACCGATTGGTGAACGTTTTCAGTACACACCATGGAGATGCTAATGCCTGACCAGTTAAAGCATATGTCTGCCTGTCTTCAAGTACTTCCTGTTCCTAATCTTATCAACAGAAAAACCACACACACACACACGCACGCGCACACACACACACACACACGCACGCACGCACGCACGCACACACGCACACACACACACACACACACGAATGTCTGCAATAGATGATTTTGCTGCCATATCCACACAGAGAGATAAGATGTATCCACAAAGGTATTTTGCTGTAAAAGTCCATTTTTTGTCTTCTTGCCATGAATGCATTCTTAAAATTTAATAATACAATTTTTTAAAATAGCCAATTGGAACAAACCAACTGGCTAAATAGAGATAATAATTATATTCTTGTCATCATTCATTCTCATACATTGAAATAATGTGTCCACTGACAGTAATACGAAAGAATTATTATGATTACACATTTTTGGTCTAATGATTGATTGGGCTCATCTTGACCATGTTTTATAACCAATGTTTAATAAAAATGGCATAGACTATTCATCTTGAGATCATTCTGCATTGACCTTGCTGCCTCTTGTTATCTACACTTGGGTGCAGCTGATTAACATTTGACCCCATAAAGTTGACATTAGGTTTTAATTAAGGTGTTGTGGTCATATACCTAATGAAGTCCTGCTTTGACCCAGCACCATTAATAATGTTGTTGCCTTATAAAAAATATAGCAGAATAAAGTACCTGGCAAAAGTAATCGCACCACTTGATTGTTATTTATTTATTTATTTTTTTGTATTTTGTCACATTACAACTTTAAACCTTAATGTCTTTATTTGGATTTTGTGTAATAAACCAGCACCAAGGTAGTGAGAAGAAAAACATGGAGAACATTTGGCATGCATGTTGTACAGTGACCGCACCCCTCCCTTTTGACAGAAGAAACTCTGCACTGCTTACTTTAAGCCATCTGTTTATCAAAGACCTCCAACCACGCCATCCCTGTTGCTCTGTTCCAACAGGTTGCTCCGTTGTGTGGAACTGGGCTGATGTTGCCCTTTGGAAACGTCTGAGAGAAGTGCAGGCTACACCGACTCCCACAGCTATTCTGTTTTTATCTCCTCTGTTGCTGCAGTTGTGTGTAATGCTGCACCCCTGCTTTCTCCTCGATATGAGGTCACAGCTTTTGTTCTTGCATTCTGAACAGTACAGTACGTGGGCCCGGAAAGACAAATCTGTTTTTAGTTGCTTTCACACCTGATGGCTGTCAGAGCTCGCTTGTTCCTCTCACTCCTGCAAGATTCATTTCCACAACTCCGCTGAGGCTGCACATAAAGCGAGAGGTGCAAAACCTCATTAAGTGGAAAAAAGCAAACAGAGAAACACTGGGCTGCTGTTCAGTTATAACATGACACTTTGACAAAAAAAAGTCATGCAACTTTTCAGAAAAAAATAGGACACAATGGTTAGAAACTGTAGCGTTCTGTTTCTGTGTATTAATGAGCAGACATTCAATGGATGTCCAGTCACAGAAGGGAAGGATTCCCCCTATGACCTTTGGATTTGAACTGTGTGTTGAGTCAAAAGATGATTTAGAGACTAATATAATCCCTTTCCATTCAAGGAGGCCTGCTATGGGGACTCTTCCAAGCTAACACTTAAATGACAAAGAAATAAATTGATAATCTGCTAAATATCTTCAAATGATTCAATTCAAATGAACTTCATCCAAAAATACTTTATCATAGCAAGAATTTAAATGGTTTTGTAACTCATGTTATCCAAGTATCTTCAAATCGTCGTTGTCGACGGAGATGCAGGAAGGATCTCAGGTAGCAGTCAACCTTCTCACCAATCTGAAGATGCCTCTGACTGAAGACTGTTGCTGTCCAACAGTTTCATGCTGTCATGACAGGAAGCAGAGACAGTATTCCACAATAACATGTCCTGGATGAAACCGTCAGCTGCCAGAAGCTCTGCTAATCCTCCTCATTTGCTTTTGCTATTCCTCTTTAAATATCTGTCTGGCCGTGCGCTCAGACAAATGTTGGAGGTGGGAATATGATCCTCGCCTGCTACGATAGCTGGAATCTCTCTGCTCTTTCTTCCTGCGGTGGATCCATGAAGCATCTTTTTCAATATCTTGGCTCTTTAGGGTCATAGTTCACATTTTATTTGACATTTTGAGATGATAATTATCTGCTGTCCAAAAGTAAAAAAAAGAATCTGAACAAAAATCCTTCTAGCTGCTCAGAGTTCAAAACCAGAGAGAATTAATTGTCCAAATGTGCAGCCAGTAAACATTATGAATAAAAATCTAGAAAATGAAATTAATCAGATGGCAGCAGCTACTCCAGTATGCTGCCACATCCAGATTCTCTAATAAGATGCATGAAGAGTATTATGGTCAGAATAACTAAAGCTGAATTTTGCTTCTTTTCCTAAATCATTTTTGGAAAAAAATCATATTGTGTTTTTGTTGTTGTTTGGAAAGCGATGCAGCCTCTGAGCTTGTAGGGCTGTAAGTGGCTTTAAAGAAGTCAGTGTTTCCTAGCAAGGCTCACTGACCTCACCTGGTCCGATTGAAGCTTTGACAGGGAAAGAAGTGCCATAGAAAACATGTCAGGTCTGACAATTCTTCTTATTTGTAAATTTCTCAGAACTCTTGTCTTTCTTTTGCTGTCAGGCAAGAGGTATTGTTGGACTGAAAAGTACAGTGAGCTCTGATCAGCTTCCCTTCAGTTCAGAGTTAAATAACCAACATAATTATAGCTGGTGCTTCTTAATGTGATGTTTATGAATAAATTCCTCTAATAAACACTTTGTCTCAGATGAAATGTAATTTTGGATCATATCACCCAGTTCTGGTATAATACTGCATAACTACTGGTCAATAAAAATGTACCATTATACCTGGTTTCTTCAGCCAACAGATGTTTGAACCATGAATCCAGTTTGTTTCTCTTCAACAATGATCACATTAACTCTGTAGGGATGTGTGTTATTCTGCATCTCCTGCGGCTGAGCAGCGGTGAGCTTACAGACAGAAAAAAACGACAGATACAATCACCAGATGCCAGGCTGGCCTGCTCCTTTCTCCGCTCAGGAGGGATTTTAAAGCTTTGTAGTGGCTGTGGAAAAGCTGCTTCCTGGCTCTTGAAGCTAGTGGAAGACAGAAACAGTCGTTCCACCTTCAAGGCCTGAAATGTTCAACTTTCAATAATTGGACTTTCCACACAGAAGCACATCAGCCTGAAGATAAAAGGAAAAAGAGAGGAAACTTTACATCTTCTGCAGTTTGAATGTGTTCAATTATTTTCTTAAAGTTATCTGGAAAAGCCACCTTTTAGTGTTTGACATTTCCTCTCCCTCTTTCTCTCACTCTCTATCTTTCTCACTTTGCGTGTTTTAACATTTCTCACCTTGTAAGACCCATTTTTTCAACAAATATTATGAGGACCAGGTGCTGAGGTGGCGAAGGCTCAAAGCACGACCCACCTACTGAGGCCTTCGTCTCAGTCTCTGGTAGTTGCAGGTTCTATTCCCAGCCTGGCGACATTTGCCGCATATCTTCCCCAGGTCTCATTACTCTCTTTCCTGTCAAAATACTTTCCAATATAGACCACTAGAGCCAACAAAACCTTAAAAATATATTATGAGGACCCACTGCTCCTTATTGGATCCAAAACCCTGGTCACATCAGAAGGACTGCTGTATTTAGGTGAGGAGTTAGGTTTAGAACTGAGGTGAATTAAGTTTAGGTTAGATTTGGGGTTAGGCATGCACTGGTAATGGTTAAGTGTGGGTTAAAGGTCAGAGCTAGGCTGCATGAAAAATGAATGTAAGTCAATGCAAAGTCCTTGTCAAGATAGAAAGATCTTTGTATGAGTGTGTGTGTGTGTGTGTGTGTGTGTGTGTGTGTGTGTGCGTGCGTGTGTGTGTGTGTGTGTGTGTGTGTGTGTATGTGGGGGGGTGTGTGTGTGTGTCCGTGTGTGTATGCGTGTGTGTGCATAGTCACTTAATCCCTCAGTGGAAAGTGGATGATTTGATTTGTTAGCTCCACCCCACAGAGAACAGGCGGTGTATGTAACAGAACAGCTTTGCTGTTTAAGATCACAGATATGTTATCTTAAACTGTGTAAGCATGTGATCTTAAAAAGATGTGTTTAAGATCACATGTTGTTTAAGATCACAGATGTGAAGAATGCTTTATGAAGACGGAAATTTATCACAGCTCAGATTTTCTGAGGTGGGGTTATGTTGACAAGTTATGAGCAATAATTATCTTGGCAGCAGATAAAAACTTTGTAGACCTCAGAGAAACTATAATTAAGCAGTCAGAAAAGAGCCAAGACAGAAGTATAAATCTGATATAATAATGAAACTACATAAACCTCCAAAACATCAAAACGGTACATGGAACTAGGAATGGGCTGCGTAAAGGTAATTGAGTAACATTTCGTCATATTGCAGAATATTTGTGAGCTCATTCTCAAATCTTATGACAAAGATATTATAACTATTAAATCTTCACATAGGGATGAGAAATTAGTTCAACAGAAGCAACAGAAATATACATTTTCTACACTGGACACATTAAAAATAAATCATAAGATCTCTGAAATCTAAACATTTGTGTTCCAAAACCTTTGATCTTAACTGTTAATGGCTCAGGTATCCAACATGTGACTTAAAAATAAGAATTTGGACAAATATTTTGTCCTTTCAACTATTATAGCAAATTACTTGCAATGGGCAAAACAGACAATTTTATATTGCATGTATTTCTTTGAAGTTATATGAGAGAGCATTTGTTTTTATGCTTGTCTCCTAACCTGTAATGCACAGCTTATTTTGCTTCTCAGCTAATGATGTCTCAAACATTATTGATAAACTTCATCTCCTCCACAACTTTGCCTCATTAAACAGAGATTGTGCAAAAACCTTTGAAGATCATTTCTTCTGCATTCTGTTCCACACTGATCTCATTTTTTTCCTAATGTTGTCTTTAATTATTCTGACAAGCTGTGGGGTGGAGTCCTAATGTCAACAGTTTGTGATGCCTCTGTTGTGTCTCTACTTTAAAACTGTCTTTCAGCAGGCAGGTTTAGGTAGAAATGCATAATGCAACCAGCCACTCATAGCGTTCCTACAGGGGACTGTCTACAGACTGCTTCTCAAAGGGCACTTACTGGGTGCCTACAGCATAATTATAAGATACTGATATACCTTCAAGGTACTAGTACAGCACTTTCAGGCTTCTGGAAGGTTACAACGGGGCCACGGAGTAACTACAAGGTGAGTTCAGGGTACTTGATGTTACTTATTCTATTCAGTTCAAAAATACCCGAAGGGAAATTGAATAATTTTGTAACTCATCAGATTTCATCAAGGGGTTGTTGCAAGCCAAGCATTGGCAGTCATCCATACAACAGACAGTCCAAAGTGCTCTACAGGATGTGTGGTGCACATGCATACCGAACTGACACGACTACCTGAAATATTCTGTATGAATACATGTACCATTGCACTTCTAAGTAATACTCTATAGTCTGAGCTAGTGAAATTGTATGCTACTTAAAGGTGACACAGGAATGAACCTTTGTGGAATCCCACAATGTATTTTTGTGGGTCCAGGTTTGTAATTACCAAATGACATAATGTAATCCCTCTGTCAAGTAAGATCTGAACCGGTTTAGTAGACCATCAGACAGTCCCACCTGTTACACCAACCTGTCAATCAACATGTTATCATCAACTGTGTTCTAAACCCATCGCTGCTAAGATCTTTTTCATTCAAAGCTTTAATCAAGGTAGTTTCTGGACAGAAGAGAGGTGTTTTCTCAATGACCTTTGCAAGTTATAGTTATATTGCTGAGGTGTTCTCATTAATGTAGCTTTTAGTGATAACTTCCACTCTAAATAACAAACAGAAATGGTCAGAATCGATGGAGATGATAGTTTTGAGCTTCTCCTATTCGCCTTTTCTCTGCATCCATAACATCACCATCTGAGCTTGTTTGTAAATTAGGACTGTAGCTGAGGTATTATTTGAATGTTTGAGATGTTAATCAGCTGCTTCTGGTAATGAAATAGTCCTCTTGTCATAACAGCTGTCCAAAGGTGCTGCACAGCATCCAGAACCAGAGGGAATAATTATTTTTTTAAGAAGCTAGATATCAGCTGGTAAAGGGAAAATAAATGTTTTTATTACAGAATAAATCCTGCTATCTTAGTGGCATGACTCAAATGGTTTTTTCAAGGTAGCCACAGGGTGCTTTCAGGACGCCCAAAAGAAAATTTCTGGGAACCAACAGGGAACTTACAGGTTACTTACAGAACCTTCACATACTTAGCTAGAACTGACCCCTCCCACCTGATTGCTTTTCTTTAAAATTTTCACATTGAGAATTAATTAGAAGGTGCCTACATGGTCCAAGAAACTTTCTAGATACTTACAGGAATCCCTTTGGATGAGGTACCTTGGAGGTATTGTTATGATAGAGTAATATTCACAGGATATCTATTTTGTTTGTGCAAGGATAACACAGGGTTAAAGGGGATTCATGTGGTTATTCAATGGAAAAATGCAAAGAGTACTTCCATGAATATTTGCACGTTTGCTTAAAAGTTACAACAAATGTTTGATCACCTCCATGCTTCTTCACACATTGAGTGCAGGGCTGCCAATAGGGACAAGGCTGGATTATGAGGCGACTCTATTTATAATCTATGTGTGCATTCATTGGGCACCTACAGATTACCTTTAGGGTAACTTAGAAAATCCTAAAGTGACTGACCTGCATTGTCAGATGAAGTGCTACTCTCTGTTTATAGTGTCCACTTTATGTACCCTGTACATACTGATCTGTCTTATAAATTGCTAACATTTTCTCTTACTAAGGCAAAAAATCTTGAGTTAATCGTGAGCCACATTTCTGTGTTCCTTCCTGAGAGGGAGAAACTGCTTCTTTTCCTTCCTAATGAGCTCCTACTGGAGATGACAGCCATCTCATTCACCACCTCCAAACATAATTCTCTTGTTCATACCAATCACACAGACTATCCATGTAGCTTGTGCATGAGCGAGTGCTGACATTCGCTTCCCAAACACCCTGCTACAAAGAGACAGTAAACAGATACAGCACACAAAATGAGCAGTCAGGAATTTGCACAAAAATTGGCAAATGGACAATTGTCTGTTGTTGAACTGTGACAAACACTGTTGATGAAAAACAGAGGGAAGCTTCCATTTGTTTCAACACTCTACCCCTGCTTAATAAAAAACCTGAAATAAAACAGACTATTTGCACATATTGAGTAATTTGCTCAATATGTGCACAGACAGGCATATGAGTTCCAGTTTCAGTCAATAAGATGCTAAATGCTTTAGAAAGGACATTTCCATACTGATGAAATTAGAATTGTGTGAAGATGTGGAATAATAATTCAGTTTTCTCAATCTGAAATTAGATTTCAGGATAGATGATTTGGATGACAGATGGTTTGTTTTCTACAGCTGTTTCATCTGAGTGCTGGTTTTAAATCTGATGGTGCTTCACGGTGGTGGTAATCTACAATACACTAAACACTTTCATTCATAATTATCATTCGTCACTCAGATTTTTGATTTTCCAGTCAATGGAAAAGTCAATGGTGTGTTTTTCTATACAGCCATGCCATTACTAAATACACCACATCAGCCTGCTGGTTTCTTTATTACAAGGGCCACACTGACATCTTGTGTACACAAAATGCCACTGTGAATGATGGATAGTGAAGTACCAGAGAGTCAGTTGTCGTCATTAATGTGATGGGACTGATAGAATAAATGATTGCATCACACTAATTAAAAGCACAAATTTGGTACTTGTAGCATATAGCTTCATAAAACCACATGTAGAACAGACACATTCCTAATTTCTAAGCATTATTTCATATCCGGATCCATATGTCCACGGCAAACACTTTGACTCAGATTTGTTCCTATTTACATCATTTCTATTGCTGAATGTCAGAATGATGATAGACAGTATTATTTTATTACTATCTTTAAATCAAAATGCATTGAGCTACATTTCCTGAATATTTCATAGAAATTCCTTTTAAACTGTCTGATTTGGTTAAAATATTTTGCTTTTCCTTCCACAAGCTCCTCATGATATTTTGGAAGAGTTTTGTTGAAACTGGATGAGGTTTGAAGGCCTCCTTAATCACACACAGCTTTTCGTATCCGTCTCATTCATTTTCTCTAGAACTAAGATCAGTGACCATGTTTTGGATGGTCACTGCAAATCATTGACTTTGTTGTCTGAAATACAAACAGGGAACAAAGAGACTTTTGGTTCTTAGATCTCACGCCCTACAGAAGCCGCCTCACCGTCCACAGAGAGACGAAGGCTCCACACATGCTGCCCTGCCGCTGTTGCTTGTCCTACCAACCAGAACTGCCACTGTCTTGCCCCAGGATGAGGACACTTGTCCTAATCCAAGCCAATGCTCATCTAAAGCCAAATGGACGCTTCCTCAGCCACTAGCCAAGTAGCTAACTGCAAATGGTTTTCCCTACTGCACTGCAAAGGCTCCCCTCCAGTCATGGCTACCTTAGTTCAGCCAACTAAGGTTTTGCTAGTCATGACTTTGTTATGACTCCCTCTTTGTTAAGGAAGGAGGACAAAGGCTGCTAAAGTCCTCTTGACTCAAGTTCTTTGTTAAGAAGGACTGAAGTAAGAGCTGTATCTGAGCAGAGTAAATGAATTAGGACAAGACAATTTAAATATTGCTTCTGACAGTGTATTGTATTGATTTATGACGTTTAACAAGATTTATTACTCTAAAGTGCTTGAGTGTAAACAGGCCACTGAGGCTGTGAGATAAACATTTGCTTTCTAAGATTAATGACAGGTAAAGTCACATCCTTCATTTAAAGTGAGCTTACTATCTTGTCCTTCCTTCTCACTAAATATTATATAATCCCTAAGACATACAGAAAAGGAACTTCATCTGAATGGGCGCAAAGGTATGAAACTGCCTCCATGCAGAAGTGAGTGGCTTTTGCTTTTTTGTGAGTGTGTTGGGCAAACTCACTTGTGATTGTGGACAACTCTGACTTTGCCTCAAAGTTTATAT
This sequence comes from Poecilia mexicana, assembly GCF_051168715.1. Lineage (NCBI taxonomy): Eukaryota > Metazoa > Chordata > Actinopteri > Cyprinodontiformes > Poeciliidae > Poecilia > Poecilia mexicana. Next base: position 2,013,583 of record NW_028263380.1, on the reverse strand, counting down.
TGTTTTACAGAAAAATGTAGTGTTAATTATTATTATGTTATAGCTTATTAAAATAGCTTATTTTGCATTACAAAACATTAGTTAATCTTATTGTCTGCAGTTCAACATGCAGTAGTTAACAAGCAAGAGCACAGCTAGAATAATTTGACCACAGTGACAAACTCTTACAAATAAATGGTGTCTTATTTATTATATTTTCCATATAGACTTTAAGAGTACTTTTCTACACCCACTGAATGTTTGTATTGACAAAAACATGCATGTTAGTTATTTTTTATTGGCGAAACACTCGCTTTTAACTGTAACGTGTTGCAGAGATTTCAGAGAAATATTTTTACCACAACACAAGAGAAAATGAAGTAATGAAAGATGTACTTTGTAAATGTAATTATATTGTATAATCTTGCAGTGTCTAAGCTGTCAGTGTTCAACAGCTACAGTGAGGCTTAGAGCAACAACATCAGCTTCCATCTTTATATAACATGATGCGACAAGCTCATTTTCCTCTTTGTCGCACTCCATTTCATTTGATTTCACAGCCAGAGGCTTTCGTGCTCCATCTAATGCTGAGAGGGTGCTGCTGAGGTTTGGGCGATTGATTTTACTGCTCCCTCACTGCGTGGGACAGCTCATGTCTGCAAAGCTCTTTGACTGTTTTTCTATCATTTAAAACAGAGAATCCATTCTAATAATCTGCAGCTCATTAATGCCACAATCTTTATTTTCTTCAATAAAAAAAAGTTAAACATGATGTCTTCAGCTATACAGAATAAATACTGCATGTAATATATTTATAGTATACTGTGTATTCCATTAAGTGGTATAAATGTTTGGTTACTTTCAAATAAATCTACTGAGAGATTTGTTGTTGTTGTTATTTTTACTATTTCTCCCATATGCTGTTTCTTTTTGTATCCTTTAGAGCTGAGAGCCCTGAAGGAACGATGCCACCGTCAGCAGTAAATGTGCTGTTCCCCTGAGGGTAATCTTCTGGATCTCATGGATACTGATGATGCCGACCAATGATCCTGTTGGTGAATTTTTCAAGTCCTTTTCTCAGAAGTCCTAGAGCTCCTGTGATCACTAGTATTGGTTCAGCCCTTATGTTCTACATTTTAATCACTTAAATTTCCAGATTTTTATACTTAAACAGGTTTTCTATCACTTTCACAAATGTTTTTTTCCCCCTGACAATTAATAATAATAATAATAATAATAATAATAATAATAATAATAATAATAATAATAATAATAATAATAATAATAATAATTCTGTGAGATGAGAAACCTTTGTTGAGAAAAGAAGATATGATTCCCAAGAGCAGGTAAAGTTTGTACCTGTTTCCTTCATGAAACATGAGAAAATTGTGTTCCTTGTATGTAATGGAAAAGGCCACTAGATGGCGCTGATGAATAGATTTTTTTTTTTTTTCTCCAGATTAGCCAGAATCTTATGAAAACATTTGTGCAAACTTTACCAGTTTTCCAGTGCCTTAGTTTAGCTATGTTTATCATCCTATTGAACTAATATTAGTTGTGGGGTTTCTTAAAGTGATATTTGGGTACATAAAAATCTCGCGATATCTTGCCGCTGTTACTTTCTTGAGCGCGTACGCATTTTTGCTTTGACGGTCTCGTGTGAATCACGTCCTTTATGTACAGCAATTGGCGTAGTACGAGCGTGCCACTCATACTGGTTCAGTGAGTTGTTGGGAGTTTTTTTTTTTCTTCCAGAGGGAATGTCAAGCTCAGAAGTCCTGGCTGGTGAAGCAGAGGGGAACGGCGGCATAATGGGTGAGTTTTCTCAGCTTTGGAAAGCTGTTTTTTGCCCTGGAGCTTTGTTTAGGACTGACTTTTTGGAAGTGTCTGGCGCCTTAGCGAGCTGTTTCCTAACTTCGTTGAACAAAATGCTGGAGAATACGTTAGTTGTCGTTACTTCAGCTTAATGCTGCTAAACAGACATGTTAGTGAGACATGTAGAAATGATTGGCATGTATCGCTGTTTGGCAACATGTCAGAAGCAACTACAGTTTCCTGCTGCTCTCTCTTCGTGTTAGAAACAGTTCCGTCACTGCTTTTTAGACCTTAAGTAATCGGAGTTCACACGAACCGTCCATTCAGAAGTATTATTTTCCGTCTTGGTTTATTGTAACAATGGCCATTTGTTGGAAATAAAGTCAAACTCGACCTAATAATTGAGAAGAGCTGTCAGGATCCACAGACTGGAGTAAGTTTAGCAATGTGCGGAAGCAGCGTTGTTCTCAGCGGTATCCGTGTCTAATGCTTTGATCCAGAGGCTGTGCTAGGATCCTTAAACACAGGGGGCTAAGCCCACCCATTAAAGACTTAAATACCATTCTATTATAAAGTATTTTCTCCCTTACAGGTTTTGCTTTTTGTGTTGTTTGAGATCATCAAACATTTTTTATTAGCAGGTGAAGGTAACTTAAGTATTTAGAAATTTCAGATTTCAAGTGGTTTGTCTGTTCTTGCTTGCTGTTGTGAAAGTGTAAAGCTTGTACAAGTCAATCTTTCTATCAAGTGTTTTTGAATTGGAAATTGTTTTTTTTTGTATAACTCTGGGGTAATATTGGTCTATTCTTTTCTGCAGAATAGTTTTAATTCAACAGCTTTGAAGGGTTCTCAAGTATGATATGCCTGCTAAGGTCAACATCTCAATTAAGTTAAAGTTAGAACCTTAACTAGGTCTGTTCATGACCTGAAATTCCTTTCTTATATATTCAGTTTTACCTGGATAAGACTTCTATGGTGAATAAGTTCTGACTTTGCAAACATTTACTTATTTATTACAGCCATGCGTAGTGTCATCTAATGTAGTTACATTTGTGTTGCCAGGTTGATTCACTGCAAGCAAGGAAACGTAACTAATTAGCTTTTTTTTTTTTCCTTTTTTGTAAAATTTTATAACTCTGCTCAAAATTCGCATGACAGTTGGATGGAAATTGTTTCGTGTTCCTAACCAGATGAACACGATTCTGCCAAGTAGGTGTTGAGAAAACTGCATACCTGATGGAACAGGTGTTGTTGACCAGCCTGATAGACAGTGTCTATTGGATGGATTGCATTGGTTTCTGTTCAGTTAAAATTCAGTGACTAGGAACACTTACACTGTGGTGTTCAGGAGTCCCTCAAGAATGTTGGTCTATAATTATAATCAAAAAACATTTGATTATAATTATTTGTCAATTAGTAACTTTTGTCTCTTACGTTCCTACTGCTGTGGTATTAAAATTGTTGCTTGTAAGCGACCGTGTTGACCAAGCATCGTCCATCAGATGGCTTCCTTCCTGTTCTGCATAATATCCCATGTACCTATTACTATCCATGTCTTCTTTGTGAAGCAGCTACACATTGCTAAACATGCTAACTCCGCCACCATGAAGCAAGACGATACAAAGAAACCATGACATCTTTTGTTTGCAGACGTGTATTACTAGAGAAGCACCAGACATTCATTTAACAAGTGCAGCCGCCCTGCTGGTTATAGATAGTGAAGCGTAGAATTTGTCAGGTAGAACCGAGTGTGTGGTGTGAAACCATGTGGGGAAACAGGTCAGTCTGCTGCAATGGGGCAAGTCTCTGTGATGTCAGGTCAGGTGCATTACTCAAATGACAGCAACAAAGGTTTCTGTTTTTGTTTAAAGACAATGGCATTGATTCATCAAATGATTCAGTTAAAATGCTGTTAGGAGAAAAAAGAAGGAGCAATTCTGAGCCACAGTATGGAGGAGAATAAATACCCAGTTATATCATGGAAAACAGAGCTGGATCCAAGCAGCATGCTGTGTGTGTGTTGTGTCTGTGTGTGCGTGTGTGGACTGATAGTACAGATGGATAGGTCAGGCCTCCTGCCAGCTACACACGGAGTATCAGGTGACACGGCGGGCTAATGCCAAAAGGAGGTGGTGGCTGAGCCGGGTCCACTGAGCTGGTTCGGGTCCGCTATGCTCTGGTTGTTGGAGTGTAATAATGTCTCTGTGCATCAGAGATAATTTCTTCTGTCTCTACATGCAGTAACAGGATAGTTCACATCTACATTAGATTTCCTCCACCCAGCAGATATGATGCAGGCTTAGCAGATCAGAGTGTTGTTTACATTTGTTATATTTTTAATCTTGTTAAATTGGAATTCAGTCCAGTGTTTAGCTCCAGTTTTTTCTATTAAAACAAAGAATCCATATAAATGTTTTATACAGATAATCCCTAAGTTTCTTGGCCATAGCAATGTAGAAAAGAGTCTGGATGGTCACATGTTTGATCAGACTCATCCAGCTCGGCATGATGATCTGTGGCTGACAACAGCTACGCGATGCTCACCCTGGTTCATTCTGCAACACCCAGCAGTTGAGACACAACAACACTGGGAGTGTTGGAGCTTTTCAATGAATCATGCCAGAATAATGAGAGAAATGGTTTTGGTATGCAAACACGAGTGACATGTTTTACAGGTCTGCAGATCTCTGCAAGGTACAGCACTTTACCTAATTATAGCTCCAAACACCGGCTGGGGTGTGGATCATGTTCTCTTCATTTCTGGTCATATTTGGATTTCTTTAGGGCTGTGACTTACAATTATTTTAGTAATCAGTGATTCTATTGGTTAGTTTGATGGTTAATTGATTAACTTGGATAAAAATTTGGCTATTCCTTTTAACTGGCTTATTTCATATAACATTATATATAAAAATGCAAATAAACAAATAATTTAATTCCTCATGTAATAAGAAAATAAATATTTTATTGTCTAGGATGCAGAAACAGCATTCTAGACCTAGAATCCAATTACATTGACCATTAGCTCAATGCAATATTGAGCTAATGATCAATGTTGATCATGCATAGCAAAGGATGCATCTGAGCCAAAAACAATCATTTTCGGCTCAGAAAATCAACATGTGAAAAGCTCAGCGCAACTGATTATTTATTTTAAATATCTGAAATGCAGACAAACTGGTGGCCTGACCTTTCCTGTTTATCCACAGTTTTCTCTCCACACCATTTTTTAAAATATATATTGAAGCAATTCTGAGGTAAAACCTGAAACTGCTGCTGTGCAAGTTACTCAACAGGTTGTTGCTAGGTAACCAAAGAGTGCGTGAGTTACTTGATACCACTAACCTTTCTTAGCTGGGAGTGAGAGGTTGATCTTTGCCTACAACCCCCATAAGGCTGTGCAGTCAATATTCAATATATTAAATGTTATTGCGATATATATTTTTATAGATTTATTGTCCAGGCCTATCTGTGGGGATATTTCCTGCCCCAGGTCAGGCTCAGGATATCCGAAGTTTGCTGTATAGGAGATTCATCAAATACATTTCCTGGAGAATCTCCTGTTTTTATTCCCATGTTAGGATGAAAATGCGGTTGAGGAATTCTGGGTGGTTCTTTGGAGCAGAGTGTGTTGGATGGGCTGAGAGGTTTGGATGAACCTCCAGAGCAGGAGGATGTGTGGAATGCTGGAGCTGTGTCAGGGTCGTGGGAAGCTGGTTGGTGTGTGTGAGAGAATCTCTCTTCTCTCTGCTGCAGCCCTCTGCTCTCTGGAGCTGAACCCAGGCAGACTCAGACTCAGGCTTCCGGGACTGCCCTCCCACATAGTTTCCGCTTCTTCAGCAGAGTGCACCTTGCTTTCTGGTACGGCCTCAACGCCTTCCTGCGCTGATTTAATTTTTGTGGTAAAATCTTAGCTCAGGAGCACGTCCCATGTGTTCCTCTGGTTAACATGTCAGTGGGAGCTGCTGATGCTGTGCAGCTTTGCTGAAACAAACAAGTCAGCTCACACACTCACTCTTGGATGACATTCACCAAACTCACCAAACTGTAACAGATGGTTACAGACAGCAGCTTGCTGCGCTGCAGATATGGAGGCTTCTCATCAAACCCTTTGTGAATGTAAACTGAACTTTTCAGTCATATTAGGTACAGGAGAACATGCTGTGTCTTCATTCTGATTTTTTGTAGAAATGTTCTTCTCTCTGTGGTATTTGCATGCAGTTTCAGTTTAAACTATGAGTAACGAACAGGAAGCAGTGTGGAGAGGGCCACAGTAAGCACTCTGAAGCTGTCAGGTAGAAAGGCTGTTCTAAAAGTGGTTGAGTTTCAATTTAGAAATGAGTTAAAAGTCTTGCAGTCATGCAAAAACACCAGAAAGCAGAAACCAAAGTGCTTCATTTAATTCAGTGTGAATGTATGACATCCTTTTTATAGCTATGATACCAGAACAAAACATTTTATGTTTTGTCTTAGAGCTACATTCATAGAATAGTTCTAAATACAGTGCCATATTGGCATATACAGTATGAAGTCTTGTTGCATTTAGAAATTAATCTACAATATTCCACAGCGTCTTGCTCATCAGTCTCTGCTCTAACAAGTCAAAGGAATGCTCAGTAGGAGCACAGGGAGGAAGTGGAGGAGCTTTATGTCTCATACTGTCATAACTTTGTGTCAGTTTAACTAGTGTGTAAAAAAGAAAAAAACAACAACAAAGAAATAAAAACATTGCTGCTACATGCTTCAAATTCTGTAGAAATATTTATAAGTGCTCACAGAGAGTAAGGATAAAAGACGATTTGTTGTCCTAATTCTTTCCATTGTTCTTGTTTTTATGCGTCCTGGATCTGCCACCTTCACTGCTGCCTTGCTCTCCATCCGTCTGCTCTCCAACCAGCTGTAAGTATATTACTCTTGTTTCAGTGAGATCAAAGATCACCTGCCCCAAAACTACTTTGCAAAAGTTTTCAAATGTTATGGTGGATGGAATAGAATACATGGTTTTAGTGTTTTGTTGTCTTTTGGTAAAGAAACATTGAAAAGTGTGGCATGCATTTGTATTTTTGTATTTATCCACCTTTACCTATTGTTAAAAGTCCAGTGCAATCAACTCCCAATATGTAAATAGAGTCTAACTGGATACAATTTAATTATCTAGTTAGCTGTTCTGTTTCTGACCTCAGACTTTGTTAGAGAACAAACAGAACCATAGAGACCAAGAACCCTGCACACATATAGAGAAGCTTAAAGCAGCATTAGGTTTTAAACAACATTCCAGGCTCGGAACATGTCTGATCAGTCAACATCCAAGGAGGGAGGATGGACCACCTGCATATCTGCAAAGATAATGACGTCCACCTAGACTGACAGGCTGGACAAAGAGAGCAGTAATGAGGGAAGTGGACAATGTGACATGATGCTGGTCATCTGTCCATCACATGACCACAAATATGTGGAAGAACATCCTGGTCAAATGAAACTAAAATGGAACTTTTTGGCCAACATGCAGCTCTCTGAGGAGGAAACCCAACACTGTTCATCACCCTGAACACATCACCAAATAACCAAACACGATGCTGATGGCTGATGCAGGATAATCATTGAAGAGAACTGCTTAGAGACTGGTCAGAGGTTCACCTTCCACCTGGACCACCAGCCACAGATACTCTGGCACTTTTCAGGTCCATCCTGCGTTAGAATGGCCCATTCAAAGTGCAGACCTAAACCCAACTGGGAGTCAATAGAAATTACTTTGATTCTTACAGACATCCAACCTAAGATTGAGTTATCTTGCTAAGAAAAATGAGCAAAGGTTTTGGTCTCCTGTGCTAAGCTAGCAGAAAAATAACCCCAAACATTTGCAGATGTCATTTTCACAAAAGTTGTTAATGTAATTTATGTGCAGAGGGCCTAAACACCACACATTTCTGATGGTGACAAATTTATTAAAGAGCATCATTTTTTCCCCAGTTTACCATCATCTTCAGCTTTGTGTTGTAAGAGCAGGGACCTCATGCATAAAACGTGCATGTGCACAAAAAATGTGCGGCGCCATATTCTACACACAAGTCGGCATGTATAAAAATTAACTTTGCGTCAAAGTGTGCGTAAATATACTCACACTTTTTTGCTGCCATGAAAATGTGCGGCAGCCACGCAAACTTTTTCTGTGAACAATATCAAACTACAAAGCGTCAAAACTCACCTAAATACACTGAAACCTGACTACATTCAGTGTTTTTAGACCAAGAAGCATCAAACCCGATGGTTTTTTCATGATTTAACTTTTTTTATTGCTTAAAAGTAAACGATGAAACTGAACCGCATTTATCCCCCAGACAATAAAGTAACACATACACAAAATAAAGAAAATAAAAGGATGTGAAAACCTCACTCGAATGTAAATAGTACTTTTCCTCAGTTTTTGTCTCATAAAGATGTAAATCGTTGGTCTGTGCGCCGAAGCGCATGAAATGCATCTATGCGGTAATTTCATTCTCAATTTAAAAAAAAACAAAAAAAAAAACAGGGTTGGATCAGCAGATTAACTCCAAACAAGTTTGATTATTTTTTAAGGTGATTAAGGTGTGTAGACAATCCCGTATGTATGTAGCTGTGCAAAAATGTGCCGCATTGTGGAGCGTTTTGGCTTTGATGGAGAACATCGCCAATGGAAGGATTCAGAGGGAGCGTGTCTTCAGAGATCATTTTATCTTCTATGCTTGGATTAATCCAGACTGATCATCTTGGAGCTCTGAGCAAAACTTAAAGAAGGAGCCGTGCTGTACCAGTACCGGTCCAACTGCAGTCATTGAGCCGCCAGCTTTGTGAATGCGCCTTTCTGGACAGAAAGCATCTTTGTTCTGCAAATGTACAACTTATGCACCTGATTCTACTATTTAGAATAAACGTCTGCATTCCCCACTGAAAGGACTCTTTGACCCGCGGTCTGTCTTTAAATCCCGGCTGAATGCGCTACTGTTCAAACGGCCATTTTCACAATTTATTTATTTATTTAATTTGGATTTTATTTTTTTCTTTAAAATGTATTTTTATTTTTGTAAGGTGACCTTATGTCCTGAAAACACCTTTTAAATAAAATATATAATTATTATTATAAATATTCATACTGCTACAAACAAGGACGTCGCCATGGTTACTGCTTCACGTAGTGGCAGACTTCTGGGTATTTATACTAATTTACATATGTATTTATGGGTGGCGACATTGCAGACCAGCAGCTGCGCTCTATTTCCTGCAAATTAGGATTTATAAAGGAAAGATGCGCGGCCACATGCGTGCGCACGGCTTTATGCATCCCATTTGTTTTGTGCGCCGCACTCTTCTAAATTTTTCCGTACTCCATGTTTTAGTGTGAAAACTGCACATTCTTTTATGCATGAGGCCCCAGGTCTTTACTCATTATTTAACAATTATACAGATGACAAAATTAAGTGTCATCTGTATGAAACGCTCCTTGAGAATTCTGAATGTCTGATCATTTTGTCAACTGTAGTTTTTGGCTTTGGAAAAAAAATTAAATGTGTGTGTGTAAATTCAATCTACAGCAACAGAAGAACCTAGAGGGCTATGTGGGTTTTGCTAATCTACCCAACCAAGTTTACAGGAAATCAGTGAAGAGAGGCTTTGAGTTCACTCTGATGGTTGTGGGTGAGTACATCTATATTAATCTGTGTTTGGTTGTCTACATGTTTCTGGATATGACCAAAATAATATCACAGAATGATTTGTGTTTATTGTGACATATGATTCTATGTGATTTGCAACACGAACAGCTGCAAACAGAAAGTCAGCCTGTGGCTCAGATAACAACCTTTGCAGCTGTTTGTTCCCCACAGAGTAGGGCTGGGCCATAAGACCTATGACAGTATCATGATATATTGAGCAGTTCGCCTCAGTAATGATAAATGGACAATAACGCATGATGCTTGTCCAGTGAACTTAAGCCACGCCCCTTTGGCCTGTCACAATAATCAATAAATCAATTAATTGTATTCAAACTCAATAATTTCCATTGGCATGATTTGTTGTTTCTCTTTTCTTTTTTCTCTCTTTCTACCAAAAACTGGATGAAAGTCATTCCAAAAAGGTCTATTAACTATTCTTGAGCTAATCTGAAGACTGCATGGAGGTTGGAGGTCAGTAGCAGCTGGCCTGTGTGCTCCATGTGCCTCAGCATCCACTGACCCACTCTGGTTTTACATGGCTGACCAGTTGGTGGCTGAGTGGCTGTTGGTTCCACTCACCCACCTCTACTTTGTTATAGTGTAGCTAACAGCTGACTGTGGCCTATTTGGTAGTGAGGAAGCCTAAATACTGGGCTTATTGTACACATCTCATGCAGTGATGTGCGGTGAGGTTCAGGTGTGTTGAAGTAGAGATACATCTAAATGTTACAGGAGACCGGCCCTCGAGGCTGGAATTGCCCACCCCTGGATTAGAGGTTAGGTTAGAACTGAGTTTGAACTGAGTTTAGGTCAGACTTAGGGTTAGGCATGTACTGGTAATGGTTGGGGTTCAGAGTCAGGCTTAGGCTGTAGAAATGATACAAAGTCAATGCAAAGTCCTTGTGAATATAGAAAGACATGAGTATATGTGTGTGTGTTTTGTGTATGTGATTATCCGTCTCATTTAAATTATGTGGAGGGAGGAGACTTCCTGTCATTCCATTCATGCCCTGAAAGTCAACGCCTGGTCAGCTTATTCAACAGGAGGTCCTCCTGTCTGGCCTTTCCTTTCTCTCCTGTTATGTGCTGCTACCTGAATAGGAAACGGCCCCGAATGGCCACACGATGTCACATCCTGTGCTAAAGACCCAGGACTTCCAGTAGCCTGTTGCCTCAGGGTTAAGAATCTGGTCTTAGTGGAACTCATCCCTCTGTTTGTGTATGTAGCTCTGGAGTTTCCCATGCTGTTCTCTCATGACACATGTTATTATTTTATGAGCAGCATGTAATATGAACAGCAGAGTTATTAGAAAAGTCACATACCTGTCAGAATATATGAAGGATGTGTGTGTTCACCATTGAAGGAACTGTTCCTGAACATCAGCTCTACTGGGACCTGATGGGTGTGGGCTTTATGAGATGTGAAATTCTGAGGAAAATATTCCAGAAATCATAAATTGTGGCAAAAACCCACTTCTTGTTTCAAGTAATTTTTTTATACATTTAAAAATTCTGTTTGGTTCTTTCAGTTTGGGGAAAATACTACTGTGAAAGGGACAAAGTTCAGTTTTCTTTCTGAGAAATGTTCTCCAGGCGGCTGCAAAACTAGGAACCTTAGAGTTTAATAATATTAGCAGCTGTTTAACACAGGACCATGAAGCTGCTAGGACACGATCATGGAGTCCTCATACATATCCATCATACATGGATATGTATGATTTTCATTCAGAGTTTCTGAGTTTTCTTTATTGTTCCATGTTCAGGGTCTATTCCCCTTTGCATAGGCTGGATTTCTGATCACAACCTTGAATTAGGGCTTGGCTAAATGGACTTATTTAGTCCATGATATTTTCTGGTAATATTGTGATAACAATAAAAGTGATGGTAAAAGCTTTGTATTACATATTTTTAGCTAGCTGTAGGGCTGTGAGTGCATGACAGCCCTATCACAGCCTCATAAACAGAGATGTCACTCCTGAAAACATTCCCATTGGAAACATGTTATGGTTGCAGTGAAATCACAACTTTGACTACAAATTTTTCAGAGGTGCAGCAAAATCTGGACTTTTAGGCTGCAGCAATCACAAAAACACCTCGTGACATCCTGGAGGGAATGACAAAGTTCTGCAGGTGTGCTTAAATCCACTGCTGCTAATAGAATCACTGTTCCAAGCTGTAAGGGTTCCAACATATTTACTCTCTCAGTGCTGGAGCTTTGGCTGAGCCAACAAGTGTAAGTGGGACAGAGCCATTTGTTAGTCAAAGTCAATCTTTGGCAGTGATTTCCATGTTGACAGAGTCTGACCTAGATGTTGGCCACTGCAGCTGGAGCCTGGAGTGCATTTGTTTCCTAGTTGACAGTTTTGTTACTGCATCACTTAAATGACACAAATTGATGCCTTTGCTGTTACTGATTTCTACCACTTCAGAGTTTGTCTTGCATATTTTGAATGGAAAGTGGCATTTGTAAATGCAGTGGGGAAAAGGTCACAGCTTACTGTGTTAAAAACTCAAAGTTTCCCTTCCATTCACCAATGGAGCATCTTTACATCACCTGCATGTTACAGAAGAGGAGTGAATCAGTGCAGTCCCTCCCTCATGAGGCAGGATTTTCCTACTTTCCCTCCACCATCCTGCTGAATAGCAAACGGCTTTGGGATAAACCCACATGGTTTACACAGCTGCTGGAAATTTCCTTTAAAGGAGGCAAGCTGGCTGCGAAGTGAGCCTCAGTCTGCAGGCAGCTCTCTGAGATGGCTCCTCCTCCTGCAGGACACAGAGTGATGGGAGAAAATCAAAAATGTTCTTCATATAAAAATTGCAAGCAATGAACTGACGGGGGTCAACTGGTCGCATGGAGGGCTGTAAAAATTGATCTGCTTCTTAAGCAGTTTTTCTGTTTTATTATTTTTTCCTTCTTAAATATTTCAGATCAACAAACAGATGTTAATATCAAACCCTAAATGATCTTTTCATTTAGGGTTTATAATTTTTAACAAAATATATCCATATTAAACTGACCCTACCAGAAGAAGTTAACATTTCATAAATTTACCACCTCAGTGTTTGAAGACATCTGGCATTTTTGATGCAAAAGTCAGACTTTATAATATCAGTGAATGTCTCAGTTGTGGATTCATGCCTCTAATCATGGAAAATGATCCTTTTTTCTCTTTATATTTTATAACTTTTCACCATCAGAGAATATTAAATCTCTTTCTTGTAAAAATATTAAATTAATTTTGATTTCTTTCTTTTTTCTTTTTTTTTCTACATACAGTAGCCCAAATACGCCGTCATCGTATGGATGATCAGAATACCTTTTTTGGCAGTTAGCAAAGTTAGCATAGTTTCTAGACTGTGATTGGTTCAGATCAGACCAATGGCTGTTGTTTCCATTGCAGGTAAAACGGTGAGGTGATGTAAAAGATGTCGCGATAAACAATAAATCAATTAATCGCATAACTGAAAATTATCAACCTCATTTTAATTTATCTCCTTTATCATTTCTTCCTGCCTTTTTCTCTTTCTACTGATGACACTGGATGAAAACAGCCTTTACTCTGGCTTTCCTGACTTCTCCCTTCCTCATTTCCTTAGTGTAAGGGAGGAGTGAACTATTACATCAGGTAGTCATATATGCCCATCTTCTCTATCTAAATCTAATGATTATTGAAGGACAATATGGTATGCAGACTTCATAATCTATACTCTGTTGGTTGAAATGTTGTTTCCACTTTGTTTTTATGTTGTGTTTAGTTTTTATTCAAGTGCATCTTTTGTTAACGGAGACAGAGTCCATTTCATTTTTGTTTTTGGTTGTTTTGTTAAATTTGTTTACCAGTTCTAGTGTTAAGTTTTTTTTTGAAAATGAAGTGTTTTTATTTTTGGCAGGATGTGCTGTCATGACATTATTACATATGTCATTACCATTACATCAGCTTAAAACGGTCTTCAAACAATATTGTTGTTTATCGCAATAATTTTTGAGACAATTAATTGCTCAACAAACTTAGTTATCATGACAAAAAAAAAAAATCCAGGCGACCAGATATCTTTCTGCCTTCACAAATCACCTTTCGCCTTCCATGTCTTTCCGTGTGGCCCCATACTTCACCTCACTGACGCCCAGGTTAGTTTTACTGAGCTCCTAGTAGGAGCTCAGTAAACCTCCTCATATCTGTCTCAGATGTGACATTTAATTCATTTTTCTCCAACACAAAATGTCTCTTTGGTCCTTTATCAGTCCATAGTGTGTAAAGTCATTTTGACTGTTTGATCAGCAGCCAGTTGTCATTTCTGAGCCACTCTGCTGGAAGATAAATGTGACTGCCCTTTCTTGAAAGTATTTCTAACTCTGGGCTGGTTAGAGAAAGATTCCTTTGTTTTTGTTTTTTTCCTCATCTTCCCATTTATTTTCACTGTTCATGGGGTGTTGATGGGCTGAGCTGCTGGCAGCTGTGGCCCCTGTTGGCCGCAGACTGACCACTTGTAAAGGTCAGCAGCAGCCTGTTGGCTCCCAGGCCAGGCTGCTTTCTGGCTGCTCCTCTGCTCACAGTAGAGCTTTTGTTCAGCAGCTCGCCCTGCGCTCCACCCGGGACGCCCTGCTGAGGCGATTGGCTTACCACCGCCATGCTCTCCAGGTTTTATGTGTCACTGTGTTTATCTCCACTGCAGCTGCTCCAAAATATTATGCATCTGATCATACTCTGTCCCCTAACATACTTCAGGACAGCTAACAGATTGTGGGATCGTCTCTATGTGGCTGACTCCTCCCTCTCCCTGAGATTCTCCGACTAGATTGCTGAAATGCGAACAGGAAAATAATTTACTCACAGACAGCCCTTCCATCCTGTCTGTCTTTTCCTTGCCTAATGTTATCAGTTGTTTATTTAAGAAGGAGGAGATGTGGGGGGGCGCAGAGGGGTCATTTCCTGTGTGAATCTGAAACATGTGAAGAATGTCTGGCTGCAGAAGACTGCAGCAGAAATGGAGATGATAAACATCTGCAGATTGTGTCAGTTTGGCCTGAAGAAGGCGATTAGAAACCCAGTGGAGCATTCTTCTGCTCTCTCCCAACCAAACCCTGTTCTTTGTCTTGCAGGAGAATCTGGCCTGGGGAAGTCCACACTGATCAACTCGCTCTTTCTCACTGACCTATACTCCCCAGAGTATCCCGGTCCTTCCCACAGGATCAAAAAGACTGTCCAGGTAGAGACACTCATGGAGGGCTGCTGTCCACTTGTCTCTGTCTAACTTACTGCAGTATTGTCATTCTCTCTGTCTCTCTGGATTTATATTGTCATGATAATGAAACATTTCAGTTTTATTGTATGAAGCTAAAGCTTAATGAGGTTTGCTTTACTCTGACACTAGACTGTATCAGTATCCAACCTGGGTGCTATGGTAACAGCAAGGCACCTATCTATTGCAACAGACAAGATTGAGGCAATATTTTCCTATAACATTTTCATTATGTTTCTCTAATGTCCTGCAGCCCTACTGGGCAACATAGTAATTAATAAGGTGAGGCTGATACAGACTGGAAATATTTACATGTATTCCAGGTTATAATCTGTCTGTATTATATTGAGTCAGGCTTTCTTCTGCAAAAAACGTTACTGATTTTGATTTCCCATCGAAGCTTTCTCATCAAAAGTCTGAATATTATTTCTGAACATGAAGTTCTACAAACTGACTGCATTATTAAAGGATAGCTGCTGCTATATAGAACGAGGAGATGGTTTGTGTAGTCTCTGCATAATTATTGTTAGGTTCCAGGACCGCAACCACTTAATCTCATTTGTGACCATGATTGAAGTCAAAACTTTGGAACTAAACGCACCCAGATGTGTTGTTGTTTGAGCTGCAAAGTATAAGTGTCACATGTATCTTTTCATTGTGATATGAAATAAATCTATAGCCAAACCAACATGTTTATTGGAAAATGAATAAAAAGTTTTTTGCAACAGTTAGAAGCTAACTGTTGGTCTTGATTTTTATTTTTTTACCATCGGATAATAATCTGATAGTAAAAAACGGATTCTCGGATGAGAATCCGTCAAAAATGGATTCAGATGAGAATAATATATTAACTAACATGGCTGACGTGATTTTACATTATCATGGAATCTTACACAAATATAAAAATGCAGTTAATATTCATATAAACTTTTAATAAAGGGTAGTTTCTGTTTGACATTACTTGCGATTGCGATTAAACATTTCCTTTTCAGATCAGTTAGAATTACTAAATGCTTTCCAGTTTTTATTTTTTTTACCACTTATTTTAAATTCTTGGTTTTTGATAGACTTCGCTTCAAACTGTTTGACTTAGGTCACGTTTACTGGTTTCCTTCTACAAACCTCTCCCAATAGTTTGCTGGAATTTTGTCCCATTCCTCCTGTCAGAACAGGTTAGCAGCCCTCACTCCTTCTCACACATTTCCCATAATCCAGAGATCAGGACTTTGTGACATTCATTCTAAAACATGGACTTTACTGTGCATAAGCCCCTCACTAAGTGATCTGGTGCCATGCTGTGGACGGTGTCCATTTGGACGACCCACTTGGGTCCATGCTTTAACTTCCTTGGTGATGCCTTGAGATGATTTTTCCAACCGGACTCCAGCTTTTTTGTACACTGCAGCAGTCCCTCATGCAGCTAAGCATACCTACAACATGATACTGCCACCCCGTACTTCTCAGTTGGAGTGTTCTCAGGCTGCAAAGATACCCTTTTTTCTTCAGATGTAACAATGGTTGTTATAGCCAAAGCATTTCATTCTGGTGTCATTAGACTCCAAGGGAAGTCTCCAAAATAAACCTATTTGTATCTCAGTGTAGTTGAGAATTTTTTTCATGTAAAGAGCTTAAATAGAACCACTTTTATTTGACTGCAGGACACCACATGAAGTTCTAGGGGCAGCATACGCTCCATTGCCTGCCATCAACCTAAATGCAGCCTATGCAGAGCAGAGCCAATCAGTGGCTTCAATAATGGCACTACTGCAATGAATGAGACACAACACAAACACCACAGGGCTGTGCTGCATTTCACTGCAGCTTGACTGAACTTACAGATGAACTTGAGGTGTGTGTGATAGTTTTATTTTCAGTCTGTGAATGTAGTTTAACAGGAAGGTTAAATGAGGCTTTCAACTTAAGGATTCTTAGATTTAGAACCGTAGATAAACTGAACTTGTGGAGGAATTCAGTTCTCCTCCTGATATCTTGGCTGCATAATGATTTTTAAATGATGTCACAGAAGGTCACAGTATGTTTCATTTGTTGCTTTGAAATGCATGCAGAGGTGTGCATCCGGTTAAAGCTACAGTACGTAACTTTTCTTAAAAAAGAAAAAAAAAGTTTTTTTTTTACCTTTGTCAAACTGTCACTATATCATGACAGCAGTAGATAGATAATCTGTGTATAATGAAGGTTTTATGACCTGGTAAGAAAAATCTAGAAGCTGGAAGGTTAAAATCAAGATGTTTAGTCTGATTTAATACTTACTGCCACCCTTCCTGTTGCACCAGATTTTAGTTGGTGATTATTTCAGTTTTAATAGAGAAAGAACAACTTTTTCTGATGTCAAGCAGTTTAAAGATTAACTGCTAAAAATAACGGCTCTGCAGCAATGTGTGTTTATAATGAACTCATACTAGTTCATCACAGAAAAGAACTAGTTTGGCCACTCAGAACATGGTGGATGCAGGATATATTCTGAAACAATAGCTTGTTTTCATTTTTTATGTGTTGTGGACCAGGGATTTTATGAATAACTTTATCTGATAGTGGTATAACGTTGCCAGGTTATCTTCTACAGGATAAATGAATGCTGGATGTAATAGCTGGTTTTGGTTGATGTTTCTCTGCAGATGTTTTGTAATTGAGCCAATTAGACCCACTGCTGCAGTGATAGTAGATCTGCTCCATGTCAGTGTGTGTTGGGCCTCAAACCAAATAAGCTCCTGCTATGACAAGCATATTCTACTGAAGTATATTCTACTTCCCTGAGCCAGGAGCTTTGTGTTAGGCCCCATGTAGGCCTGGATTAAATCTTATTTATTGGCCTCATTTCTCAAAGTGACAAAGATCCTTCATACTTTTATATTTCTCATGACTTCCTTCAAACATCATCTTCAAAACAGTGATGAAAGCAACATCCTCTTCCTGTATTTGCTACACACACAAAGTATGACAGAAATCTTCATTAGTGAGTTTAACTTGACAAGTTAAAGCTTCAGAAGAAAACAGAATGAACACAGAAAACTACTGTACCATCCACCACATGATTTGTTCAATTTTTCACTCACTGTTTCTGTTTGATTGATTGGAGAAAGAGCCCTTCAGAGATTTTAATTCAATTTCTCCCACTTCCTCTGGTATATATTTAAAAGTAAAATGCTGAAGTTGTCCTGATTATGACAAATAAAGGAAGCAACAACGCTTATGAAACCAAGACTTTCAGTTTTCTGTAGATGGTTCTAGATGTCTGAGTTCTGTATTTTCAAGTGAATCTTTCGGCATTGCTTCTGCTTGCGGTGGCAGATGGAGAGGGATCACTAACAGCCCACACCTGTAGCTTGAACTGCAGCTTCCTGTTGAAGGAGAACAAGTGAAGCAGTTGGTGTAAAGAAGGGGGGGACCTCGCCCTGCTCTGTTCATTCGGATCTTCTACTTTACTCTAAATCTCAGCTAATTCCTGGCAGCATACTGAGGGTCTCCGTCTATCCTCAACCCACTGCTGCTTCCAATTTGTTTACACCCCTGAGCTCTTAAAGGAGATTTAGGATGCGTGCATGCGTGCGTTCCCATAGACTTTATGCTTCAGGATTCACCCCTTGCTTCAGTCCTTGGGTAATTGGGGGCTTTAAGCGAAGCTTACTGGTAGATCACTGAGATGATTACAACAGAGAACAGACAGCTCTTGTTCTTCAGCTCTCCAGGAACCACAGACTGAAGATTTAGACACATTTGTGGTTCCTTTATTGGCAAAGGCTGCCAGAATGTGATGACACTGCTAGGAATGCAGTTTGTCATATAATCCAGTTGAGTACGTCTGGGTGTTAGCTGGACGTGAGAAAACCTGGGTGGGTGTCTTTGTAGTTCCTGGCTAATTTGAGTGGATGAGGCAGGGACTTGGTGATTAGCCAACAAGCTGCCTGGGGAATGAGTGCATTCTTGTCCCGCTGACGCACAAACACGTCCTGGGTTCTAGTTCAGGAACTAGTTCACTGAAAAGTTAGTTTCATTTAGCTCAGGACAAGCATGTACAGGTGTGTCATATAGGGGTGGAATCTTTTGCTATCTTGCAATTTGATGTTGACTTTTAGGGCAGCAATTTCATTCACAATTTTCGAGTCAAACCAATTATTCATAATGATTTATACTTTAATCTAAAGGTATGCAGTCTTTGTAGTTATTTAGTGAATAATCATACAAATGTACATAACTCTTCATCACAACAGATAAACGTTCAGTATTCATTTCCTCTGTAGATAGAGAATGTCCTGCATGGATAGAAAATGGAGGCCAACAAACATTGGATTTGTTTTATTTTTTAAAATCAATTTGACATTTTAAATTAAACATTGTTAATCGAAGTAATGAGAATCAGGATTCTTATGTGAATTTATTTATTTATTTTTTTGTTTTTGGCTTTCCTCCAGTGTCATAGGTCAGAGTACATTCTGTTGGGATGTTAGTCATTGGGAATCTGTTCTTAAGTCGGTGTGTACCAGTTGACTCTACTGGATCCTTGGCATTGTGGGAAATTGTTTGATTTGACAGTTTGATTTGTCTGTGAAGAACAGCTGAACATTTTGACATGTCATGAGTCATTTGTACTCATATGTACGTAACAGACTGAACCTGTACACTAAGAGTTATTACCTAAACCACATGCTCATGGCCAGCTGTGTGTATTGATGTCAAGTGTTGGAGGCCCCTCTGAAAGCCACATCATGCTGCCACCTCCTGCAGGACCACAGAGATGCTTTTGGACAACTGAGGACATTTTCATTTCCTTTTCTCACCTTTCAGCTCAGACCTGCTTGTGTGTTTTCACTCTGCCTCAGCTCCAGTTGGGTTGATCTGCTTTTTCTATAGCTCCTAGCTGTTGATCCTAATTTTAGCTGATTTTGATGTGCCTTTATGAACTAGAACATTAGAAAAAACAGATGCATGATTAAAAATCTCTTTTCTGACCTTGTGAAAACAATCACTGCAAACTGGGCTTTACTTATCCTAGCATCTTATATTAGCCATTAGCATGGCTATCACTAGAAAACCATCAGTCTGTGTGTATTTCCCAGAGAATTGATTCCCTTGTCTTTGCTCTGATAAAATAAAAAGGATAAGACAGAGCAACTTTGCTGAAGGTCTGTTCAGCCTTCCTGTTATCTGCTCTCTCTGACTCTCTTTGAACCGTTGAACCGGATGTGGTAGAAAACACTCTTCTTTAAAAAAACAAAAAAATCTAAAGTCTTTGTGCTTACTCTGACTTCATCTTTAAACATCTTACTGATTCTTCAAACTGAAAACTTTGAGTTTTCAACACTAGGAATGTGCATTGAAGAGTGTTGCTTATAGAAGTGACTATAGGAGAATTTCTGGCTTCTTTAGATTTATATGTACTGAGACTAGGAGCCCTGGATACTTTCTGCTCTGAAAAACCTTATAAAGAAGTATAGCTACCTTGAATAGAGAAAGGAACAATGTTTGGAGTCCAACTGGAAAAATGCAGCTGCTTGAGGCTCCAGGTAGCTGCTTGGCCAGGCTGGTTTGGAAAATACAGTGAAGTATGATTGGAAACTGAGTTTCACCATAGCTTTTCTTTTACTTTAAAATCTGCTCTGATGACCTGGTAATCATGTGTTTGGACCACATACTACATACCTGCATTACTCACCCAACATCCTGGGAAACTGACCAAATCATCCAAATAGACGTAAAGCAACATAAAATACATGAATGAATTAGTGGAGTTTTCATTAAACTAAGTTCAACTTCTAAAAGATGCCTTGGTTCAGTTTTGGAAATTTAATGTTTAATCAAATCACATATGGTTGAAAAGTGTTCATCTTTGTTTAATATTATGAATAAACCGTTTAGATTCAGCCACATGATGAGGCTAATATTAGCTTCCAGTCTGGGACTCTTTGAAAACCCCCAGTCATAAAAGTGACAGCAGATAACATCAGTAGAACTGAGGCTAGCTTATCTGGGTGCAGGGGGTGCAGAACATGTTTTCACAGGAAGGAAGTAAAGCATGACTTGGTAGATTGTTTTGCTTCAGAACACATGCAGAATGTGCTCCTGTCTCACCGGGACAGTCCTTCTCCCCCTGATGCACCTAAGCAGGAAGGCGGATCTGGTCTCCAGCTTTTTCCCATGAGCTCACTGTTTTTATGGGGCGTGTCTGGGGATTGAGTCAGCCCTGTTGCGCAGTAGATGGAAGTCTGTTTCAAGCTGTCTCCACAGCTTGAAACAGCAACAATCCTACTCACTTACACGAAGGTCAACCAGTCAACATCTCCATAAGTCTTTTACTTTGAAACATAATAATTTATGGTTTGTTTTAAATTAAGTATTCTTAAATGAATGCAGTTATTTTTTTGTTTTCTGTTTTTCAGCCTTCCTGGTGGGAATTTTAAATATAAATTGTTGTTTTTAATTTAAATTAGCAGTGACACTTTATTTGATGGAGTGTGTATAATACAGACATGTCACTGTCATAAACATGACGTAACACCTGTCATGAACATGAACGAGTTTTTATGAATGTCTATGACTGTTATCATGAAATGTCATTCGGTAAATAATGACACTTTTAATGCAAAGTTGCATTGAAAGTCCATTAAAGAGCCAACTCTGCATTATTTTGTAAATAATTACACTTAGTTGGCACTTTGTCTAATATAATGAATAAACTATATAGAATCAGCCACGTTGGAGTGAAGGAGCATCGTTCTCTTCCTGACAAGCAGTGACTTTAAGGCGTAGCTCTAAAATGCAGCCACTGGTGGGCCGCTTGTGAACTCAAGCATTGTGAATGAACCAATCAGAAGTTTAAAATGCTGTTGCATCATTTGGGCTTACCAAATAGGAATAGTAATAAACTTCTGGCTTTGAAGTAATGAAAAATAATTATTTTAATTCTGTTTGGGAACCCAAACTAATTTTCATCAACCTATCTCACTTAATTTGACTTCTGGATCTGCTCAAAAACAAACAGACTCAAAGAACAGTCTGTCTGAGTCTGAACTTTCACATGTGCTAATTATTTGTTGTGTATATGTGTAGAAATTTAACTGACTTAACACTGTAAATACCACCATATTTATGTGTATATTGCATATATTTCTTACATTGTTTGCACTGTTGTGGAGCTGACTTTAATCTCGTTGTACATGTGTACAGTGACAAACATTAGATTCTAATTCTGACCGACTGGCTGCATCTCGTCTCTCACTCAGAGGTTTCCTGTTGAAAGCAGCATGAGGGAAGCCGAGGTCGGCCTGAGATCTGCTGATTGAATCAAAGTTGATCTGCTGATCACGAGTTGTGTCTCGACCCCACACTGGTCTGCTGATCAAAGCCCACTCTACCCCTCCCCCAACCTTATTGATGCCTTCAGAGGCATCTTTGTTCTCTTGGTTCTTCCTCACCAAACA
The DNA here is from genome assembly GCF_051168715.1 of Poecilia mexicana. Classification (NCBI taxonomy): domain Eukaryota; kingdom Metazoa; phylum Chordata; class Actinopteri; order Cyprinodontiformes; family Poeciliidae; genus Poecilia; species Poecilia mexicana. The sequence continues at coordinate 1,991,421 of NW_028263380.1, read as the reverse complement.
AACATGATCCGTGCTGCTCTTACTTGAGGGTTCTTCCATTGCTTTATGGGAACTTCCATGTTGTGATTGCTCTGTTTGTTTTTTTTTCCCAAGTTTTCCTCAGCAAAGTGTTGTTTCTAAATGAGACTATAACCAACACAAATCCCGTTTTCTGCATTTGTTCTCATTGATGACAGGTGGAGCAGTCCCAGGTTCTGATAAAGGAAGGAGGGGTCCATCTTCTGCTGACCATCGTCGACACGCCTGGCTTTGGGGACGCCGTAGACAACAGTAACTGGTGAGCTCATCCATATGTTACTGTTGATGGCTGCAAAAGAATTCATTTTGCTTAATATTTTTCCCCTTTTTATCTGGTTCTAGCCACAAACGTTTGTGTATTTTATTTTAATGTTCTGTGATAAAACAACACAACGATGAACATAAATGTGAAGTGGAAGAAAAATTATTTGTGGCTTTCAATATTTTTTACTAAAAAAACATCTGAAAAAGAGTGTTTTGATGTTTCCATCAATAAAATCCACTGGCAGGAAGAACTTCCATCTGCAGTTCAGCAGTAGCCATGTAGAGGGACATGGCAAATAAATGACTGGTGCTGTGTCTGGTGAAAACACTACATATTACTGGTACCATGTCCCCATGGTGAAACGCGGTGGTGGCAGCATCATCATGGGGGAAAACTTTTCTTCAGCAGAGAAGCTGGTCAGACTTTCTGGAAAATTGGATTTAGCAAATTTTGGAAAGAAACTTTGTAATCAGTCAAGGAGCTTCAGCTCTCAGCATGATAGTCACAGTAAATATCCCACCATAACTATAATCAGGTAGTAAAGAACAGAATGGCCCAGAGTTGAGCTCTACAGGCAGACAGGCTTTCCATCTGACCCAAATGAACTTGAGCTGGTGGTTTATAAAAGACAGAGGAAGCAAGTTTATGTTGAAACCTGTGAAACCTGCTTCTAAACAGTATTCATTCAGGGAAGATGAACACAAATACGCACCAAATTTTTCAGATTACAATCAGTACAAAAGTTTGGAAACCATGTATAATTTTCCTTCTACGTCACAATCCTTGACTGCTTTGTGCTGGTCTGTCACATGAGATTCCAATAAAATACATACAAGTTTGGCAAGTTTATAGATGTTAGACTGTAGAGCAGAATGTTAGACATCCATCTTTTTTTTTTTGCTCTGATATTTAACCTTGAATTCTAATCCCCCTCTCCAGCTGGCAGCCGGTGACCGACTACATCGACAATAAGTTTGAAGACTTCCTCAACTCAGAGTCACGGGTCAACAGACGGCTGATGCCGGACAGCAGAGTGCACTGCTGCCTGTACTTCATCGCTCCGTCTGGTCATGGGTGAGTGCTGCTGGGCAGTTTCAGGTTGTGATTGCTAACAGGACGCTCTGTTCGTTTACACTTCCAACGCGGCTGACTGCTGGCCATGCTCAGGGCAGTCCTGCCTGCGGCCTCCTAGCTGGCTAAGCGGCTGGAATAATATTGGTGTAATCTTCCCTGAGCTCACTGACCTGGATACCTCATTCCTCTCATCTGCTGCTGCTGCTGCCAAACTTCCTCACACACACACACACACACACACACACACACACACGCACACACACACACGCACACACACGCACACACACACACACACACACACACACGCACACACACACACACAACAGACCACACAGGACTCCTTAACCAGAAGAGGGTTTTGTTTTTCATGCTTGTTGAGCCCTTTGGCCCACAGTGACCCGGTGTGCTGGACTGTGTCCACCTCTGAGGTCCACCACCATATGGGCTGAGTTTATTTGCAGCATCTGCTGCTGAATGGGGAGTCTGGGTTTCTGCTCCTCAGACCGTCAGAACAACAGCTTTTATAGGCTGGGAATGTGTCCTAAACATGTTGATAACAATGCTGATTCTGATTCAGATATTATTGACCTTCTATTGTAATAAGTTTGTGTGTAATGGTCCCAGTCAGGTGCCTGAGTCAGTGCAATTCATTGTCTGTAGTTCTGGTTTTGAGACCCACCAGACCCTGTCTTAGACACTCTATGGCAGCAAACTGACAGCTGCACATGGGCTCCTTAAATCTGCCACAGCATACAGATCAACATTGCTTTCTGAATGAACCCAGTATCATGAATTCTTGTCTGTCCTACTAACTGAAACCTTTTGACTTGCTGCTGTCTCTAGGCTGAAGCCACTAGACATTGAATTCATGAAGCGGTTACATGAAAAAGTCAACGTCATTCCCCTCATCGCCAAAGCTGACACAATGACTCCGGAAGAGTGTCAACAGTTCAAAAAACAGGTGCGTGTTTTACCGTCTGCCTGCAGCTGCACTCAGCCTCCTCTTCGGTTCTACAGTTTTACTGAGTTCATGTGATCCACTGCCGTTTCTCTTTACTAGTTTCCTTTGAATCATGAAGGCATCCTCAGGCTGTCCCTCCTAACACTAACATTGTTTTTTTGTGTAACTAAAAGAAGCACGTTTAGTGTTCTAAAGGTGTTCTAAACCCAACAAATACACCTTAAACTTATTGATTAAAGACTAGTTTAAATAATTGAATACATTATTACTGCTCTGTTTTGGGTCTGCATTTGCCCAAAACAAAGCCTGGGAGTACTTACTAGCATAGTGTAGCCAGGAGCAATAGGGTGGATGTGAGCAGCACTTACACAAGGATTGTTGACATCACTTCTTTCTGACTGGTGTGTTTCTACAGATGGCAGTAGGAGCTCAGAGAGGAGGCAGAGATGATCTGCCTCATGTTCTACTGTCAAGACATAGTGACAGTTTTAGCAAATATGTAAAAAAAAGACCTACATCAGAATTACATCCTGCAGCTTTAACAGGAAACATTTACCTCTTCATCATACACACATATACCTGGATACTGGTCCAACCCACACAGTTTCATGCTCACTACAGAAACCACAACATTTGAATTGTCAGTCACTGTGATTGTAGCTGTGACTTCAGGACACAGAGTTCATAGCTTCCTGTTGATTTCTCTGTTCTGTCATGGTTGATATTTTTTGCTCCACCTACTTTTTTCCATTTAAGTCACTTTCGTCATGTTTGATGTTTTATATATATATATATATATATATATATATATATATATATATATATATATATATATATATATATATATATATATATATATATATATATATATTTTAGAGGTGTGCCGATCAATCGGTCACCGATCATAATCGGGCCGATTTTCGTGAAAAAGTGCATGATCGGTGATCGGCGATCATTGTCTCTTTTACCGATACCGATCACCTGCATCTCATTTCCAACCTGCCTGTGCAGCTGGTCTCCTCTTTCCTTCACTCTGCGCAAACGCGCAGCAACAAATCCAAAGCGATGTGGAACTATAACGCACTGAGTGAATGGGGAAGTTTGCATGTTGTGGGGAAAATTGAAGCACGTCAAAATGCATCAACACAGCGAAGCTAATACGACATGAAAACAAAGCCATACTTGAGGAGTTTGGCTACATCGAGGCTCACTGCAGTAAAAAAGACATACGGAGGATCAGATAGCAGGTAAAGCAGCGCACAGCTACAAACCCTCACCCGGATAACCATGACGGTCAGAAAGCTAAACAAATAACCCGCAAAATGATTTAAGTCTTCGAGCTGCGATGTAAGACGCTGGTTCTGCTCTCCTGTTGAACCGCTGCTACGCTACAGGTAGTAATATTTCACAGACGGAGCTTCGCTTCTGCTCCACCTGGTAGTGACTCTCACACCGAACCTCTGCTTAAAGCTGCAGCATCTAACTTAAAAAAATACATTTTACCTACATATTAAAACTTTCGCTGTCCTAACATGAGACAGATAATCTCTAAAAAAATAATCGATCTCCTCCCTGATCTGCATAATTACTCCGCTCAGTCAGAAACAGCCAATCAGCTAGCCGCCATGCTAACAGGAAGTTTTCATTCAGTAACTCTGGATTGTTTATTGTAATGGATCCTGTTTTTGCCTTTGAATGTTAAGTTTTATACTTGAACTTCTTGGCAATGTTGAGAAGTTTTATTTTGGCTCTTTGCATTATTTAGCCTCTTCAGAGCCTTCATATGTTATCAGTCTGTTAAAGATAGTATTATCAATACCAGTACAATTTGCACAATGCCTGTTTTGTTTAGTTTTCTTCTTGGAAAAAGTTATTAAAAACAAGTTTTTGTCTAAATTAAGGTGAATTCATGGTTCCTTTTTCCACATAATGTAACCGGTAGGGTTTATGATAAAAAATAAATAAATAATAATTATGTGATCGGTATCGGTGATCGGTGTATCGGCCCTCATGGGTGATCGGTATCGGTATCGGCAGGAAAAAACCTGATCGGCACATCCCTAATATATATATATATATATATATATATATATATATATATATATATATATATATATATATATATATATATATATATATATATATATATATAATGAATGCCTCATCCAAACTGTCCTGCTTATACCGTATTAAAGAAACAGACCTAGTTATTATTTGATAATTATCGTGACAGATCATTTTCCTGTTGATGTTATAAAGTGTTTGAGATTCTGCATCAGCCTGCAGGATTTTCAATGCACTCTAATAAATATCTCCAGATCAGTTATTTGTTACATTACAGCTCATATTAATCTACTTTGTTGCTGATTCAATCATTTTAGTTTAATAAATTAAAGTCAATTTATTACACAACATATCTTTATTATGTAGTCTCATAGACTATAGGTTTGTGTTGTTTAATGACACTGATAACAGCTGCACTAACGCTGCTTTATAACGTCAGAGTGTCTCGTTAGAGCAACCTGGCTGATGGTCTGAGCCCCCTGTTGTGTATTGACCCCTTCAGCTGTAACTATTGATGTTTCTGGGTGTTTGTCTCACATCCCACACCCCTCTGTTCCTGTGCTGCATGCAGATCATGAAAGAAATCCATGAGCATAAAATCAAAATCTACGACTTCCCAGAGACAGACAATGAAGAGGAGATGAAGATGATAAGAAAAATTAAGGTCAGCTCTTTCTTGACGCTCCTTTGAGACTTTTGAAATGGTTTCAGATGCATGCTTGTGGTCATGGGTACATGTGTCTCTAGCCATGTAACCGGTTTCCTCTCCCTCCTGTCTGCAGGACCGTTTACCCCTTGCTGTAGTCGGCAGCAACACGATCATTGAGGTCAACGGGAAGCGGGTCCGGGGCAGGCAGTACCCCTGGGGCGTGGCTGAAGGTGAGAGCTGTTAGCTCATCAATAGCAGCCAGTGCGACATCCCACTCATAAACACCTCACAGTTTCCACGCATGTTGAGCTGCTGACACACTGGATAAGTGTTTCTCTTATCACTAAGAGAAACGCATAATGTAGATTTTTTTCACAAATGCAAATTCTTATTCTGATGCACATTGTCAACTTCCTAAAATAATGGACTAAAAGTTATTTTGGCAAAGAAATTCCCCCGTTTTATTGCCAAAAGATGATTTAGGCGAAAAAAATCACTTTTGGAAAAAAAAAGACCCAAGGCCATTATTTTAGGAAGGTGATAATGAAATGTACTGAATCAGAGAGAGAAAAGAAGAGAGAATGTGAATCAAACATATTGAAATGTGTGGTTATATGCGACAGTCATGTGGTGTGAATATTATTGAAATGCATTTTGAATATTGTAAGTTCCCAACATCAGCTTGTTCCATTTTTGATGACAAGATGACTAACTTGTAGCATATAAAGGCATATAAAGTTGGCATAACTTCATATGCCTTAACTCTAACCTTTAAAACTACATTTCTGTATATAGCTCACGTGAAGAAAAGCTTAATCAGAATAAAAGAGTGTTACTCTGAGGCAGGCAGCAGGACAGTCTACAGATTTCATTTGCTCAGAGGATGTGAAAGTCTCATGCTGTTTGACATGACACAGGAAGCTGCCGTGGCTCTGTGGGAAGACCTGTCGAACATCTGCAGCACACAGAGCAGCAGATGACTGAAGCAGCAAACACAAATTAAACATCATAAAGAATCTGCTTGGATCAATATGGAAAAACCAAGCCGAAGGACTGAACACAACACGGCCAATTAGATGAGTTGTAGGCGTGCTGCTATGAAACTGGTTTTGGGCGAGGGTTGGCCGTCCTCTGGGAGGGAGATCTGGAATACCAAAAATGTTTTTGGCAACATGTCAGCATAAATATAAAGAGCAGGCAGGGAGAGAGCGAGATGGAGGGCAAGGTCCCTGAGAAGCTATGCAAGTCACTCTACCACAGAGAAACCTCAGAGGACTGTGGTGAGCTTCACTGTAGAGGAATGCATGGGATGCCACACTGTGGCATGTTACAGTACTGCAGCAGGCAGGCTAGTTTTTACCTCGCTTAGTTCCACACTGAGCTGCTGCCTGGTGCACATTTAGATGTAAAGAATAATGACTTAGTTTTCAAGGAAAAGTCAGTTTGGGAACACTGTGACACCTCACTGTTAGCAGCTCTGTTTCAATCATTCCTCTTTTATCTGCAGTTGAAAATGGAGACCACTGTGATTTTACTATTCTCCGTAACATGCTGATAAGGTGAGTGAAAGCCCACATCTCTCTACAGCTTTTACAGCCTAAACAACCATTTTTACATGCAGGACAGCCAGTTAAATGTCATTTAGAGCCACAAATTCTACATGACTTTCTGAAAAAAAGACAGCTTATAATTTTAGATGAATGTCTTTTACAGGAAATGTGTTGTCCTTTTGAAAGACCCACCATTTGATTTCTATTTTTAGGATTTAAAATAACGATCAAATTATAAAGGACTAGAACCTATGTTTGTTGTTATATCTAAAATTAAAAATATTAGCTGGTTCTGAATTTTTTGCCGGAGTTATTAAGAACCATTGTTGCAGGTTGCAGACCCCCCGGTTTACATGAAGTTGCTCGTATGACATTGCAGCTTACCAAACAAAAAGTCCTGTTGAGTCATCCCATAGAGGAGGTAATAGATTTCTTCTTGGTTTCAGGACTCATATGCAGGACCTGAAGGATGTCACTAACAACGTCCACTATGAGAACTACCGCAGCAGGAAGCTGGCTGCTGTCACCTATAATGGAGTTGACAACAATAAGAACAAGGGCCAGCTAACCAAGTGAGTTTACCACACCAACCTCCTACAGGTCACATTAATGAAGAAAAGGCTCGTAGGGTTAGCTTAGCAGCCCAGCTGGAGGTTCTGGGAGCTGATTGCTCCCAGTTTGACCCTGAAGTTCCTTTTAGACCACAGACTGACTAAAGCTTCACTGATTCCTTATCCAAACAAGCCAGCACTAACCCCCACTAACTGGTCATCAGCTGGATTTAATCCAACTCTATCTGAGGCACCATCTGACTGCTAAACCAATAGCTCCAACTGTCTCTATTCACCAGCACACTGTCACAAGCTAATGCATGATTTATGGCAGCATGCTAAGTGTCTGTGCGTTTCTTTCTTTCTTTGTTTTTAGACCTGACTCACCTGATGGCATGTAAGTTACCTCACTTCTTCACTCCCTTGAGAAAAGGCTCCAGCTTCGCCTCTCTCTTGACTCCTGTCTTTTTTTCAACTGCATTGCGTTTAGTCTGTTTGCTCTCTATGAAATCTGGGGGGTTTTATCAGGGAATGCTAGATCCATGCCAGGTAGAGGAATTGGGTGAATACAACATGAGATGAACATGAAACCTAACATGCTTGTTTTCTAAAAACTGAAGAAACTTAGGGTTCATTCTCACCAGCCGTTTAGCCCACTTTAAAACCAACTGCAGTTTGTTTGTCTAGAAAGTCTGGTTCATTTGGGGAGATGTGAATGTAGGTCTTGATCAAACTAAGCCAGGCTGGGTGACTGTTTGCTGTCTGGAACACAGAGACAGATGTCGACAGAAAACCAGGGAGTAAAGACATCAGCAGAAATGTGCTATGAGAAAACATTGTTGTTGCTCATCATTATGAGGTCATTTCCAAGTTCATTTGACTACCAACTGTCGTAGTTCTTTGGGCTTGTGGTGAGCCAGCTACAAACTCCATTGTAAACTTCAGTCTTCTAGATTAAAATGTGAGGCCGGTTCTCCTACAGCTAAGGATTTATGAGACCTTCCAGGAAACAGCCGATCATCTGAAGCAGAGCAGCTGGAGGACAACTGACTGAACTGTTGGAAGAAATCTGTGGGTTAAAATGTCGGAGAGCAATAAGACTGGAGAGGTCTGAGCAGAACAAGTTACTGCTGCTGAATGTGGAGTTACAAGCTGCGTGGAGCAGACCTGCTGGGTTCACTCACAGCCTTGGTTTGTGTTCACACATCCTGTTATTGCTGTTCATCTCACCTTGCATTTACCTTTTCCTAAGCCATTCATTGTTGGACATAGATAAATATTTTCATCTGGAATCAATAAAACCTTTACAAATGCTAAAACATTCAGCTGTGTAAGCTAGCTGTGAGCTAGCTCTCGGCCTAGCTGGTGAGCATTAGAATCACCAGCTGGCCCAGGTCATGATGACACTTTACTGGATGATAAATTGTCCCAGAAATTACGCTGTTAAACCATATTGTCATTTTTTGACCATTTTCAACTAATATAGTTATAATAAATGAATACCAATGCACACCCTCTGAAAAAAACATCCATTTATAAAATCATTTAACAGTGGAACTAGAGAAAACATTTTAAATATTCAAAATAAATGAACAAAACAACATTAGCTAAAACAGATAATTAGTTATTATGTTTCAACAATATTAATCCATTCAGCTTAGGGAGGGAAAACAGGCAAGAAAAAAAGAGGAAACTAACCACTTGGTTCTGGGTGTCAAATGTTTGCAGCATTAAAGGGAAGCATCTCTTTGAGCTCATTATTAATTTATCGTGGGGTTAGTTGATTTGTTGCTTATGATGACACAAACAGATCATTTATAATCACCAATATGCTATGCATAAATCCCCCCTCAGCTCCCACTGGCCCTTCCAGGCAGACGTTAGAATGCTGATCGATGTGTTTCTCAGAGATCTGGCTGGAAGTCAGAGGGAGCGTAGTTCATCTGGGTGACTGGCTGGTTTTCAGCCACCAGGACAGCCTTCCCAATACATCATAATGAATATCAGTGAAATGATATTAGCTTCCATGTCCTCTGCTCAGAGGGAAACAAGAACCCCTCTGTCTGTGTGAAACTCTGGCTTCAGGTTGGTTCTGCTTCTTTTCTCTGTCAGCTCTCTCTGAGAGCAGTCTGCCATAGAAGGCTTCCAATGACAACAGTCATCTAGAGCTTTCCCTCCTTTTCTACGTCTAGTGTTGTAAATTGTTCCTCTGAGAGGTGAGGAGCCTGTGAGCGACTGCTGTGTATGAACTTGTGTCCTTTTCTCCAGGAGTCCTCTAGCTCAGATGGAGGAGGAGCGGCGTGAGCATGTGGCCAAGATGAAGAAGATGGAGCAGGAAATGGAGCAAGTGTTTGACATGAAGGTCAAAGAGAAGATCCAGAAGCTCCAAGACTCTGAAGTGGAGGTACATGGCTGGGGTGGGATTAAATCTGTTTGTTTCCCTGAGCAGATCTCAGAGTGGATTCTATTGTCTCTGCAGCTCCAGAAGCGTCATGAGCAGATGAAGAAAAACCTGCAAGCTCAGTACAAAGAGCTGGAAGAGAAGCGGCGTCAGTTTGAGGAGGAGGTGAACACCTGGGAGACCCACCAGAGGATCCTGGAGCAGCAGAAGCTAGAACTTAACAGGTAATGGAATGGAATACATCTTTATTTGCGTTCAACACAGAATATGTCAGAGGGGGGAAAAATAATGAGAGAAATAATAATCAAACTTTAAAAACAAAAAAAGTTTGTTTTTAAACTTTTATCTAGTTCAAAAACATTTTGAATTCGATATGCTTTTTAACATAGTTATTGATTCATAACAATATGTTTCTCAAATAACAATATGTATCACAAAAGATGCGATGAATATCACATATCAGACATCTGGTAGAAAGTTAAATAATGTTGCTGAAATCATATTCAGCGTCACACAGCATTCTGGGAGATGTAGGCAGATTAAAGACTTTAGCCACTCAACCTCTTACCATCAGCTAAGCTAGGTTGGTGGCATCCAGGGGCGGATCTAGAACAATATTTATGGGGTGGCAAGAGGGGGGCAGGGATTTTTTCTGGGGTGGCAGTATATATATATATATATACCGATACCGATACCGATCACCCATGAGGGCCGATCACCGATACCGATCACATAATTTTTTTTTTTTTATCATAAACACTACCGGTTACATTATGTGGAAAAAGGTACCATGAATTCACCTCAATTTAGACAAAAACTTGTTTTTAATAACTTCTTTCAAGAAGAAAACTAAACAAAACAGGCATTGTGCAAATTGTACTGCTATTGATAATACTATCTTTAACAGACTGATAACATATGAAGGCTCTGAAGAGGCTAAATAATACAAAGAGCCAAAATAAAACCTCTCAACATTGCCAAAAAAATTCAAGTATAAAACTTAACATTCAAAGGCAAAAACAGGTTCCATTACAATAAACAATCCAGAGTTACTGAATGAAAACTTCCTGTTAGCATGGCAGCTAGCTGATTACTGCTAGCTCTGATTGGCTGTTTCTGACTGAGCGGAGTAATTATGCAGATCAGGGAGGAGATCGATTCCTTTTTCAGAGATTATCTGTCTCATGTTAGGACAGCGAAAGTTTTAATACATATGTAAAATTTATTTTTTTAGGTTAGATGCTGCAGCTTTAAGCAGGTTCGGTGTGAGAGTCACTACCAGGTGGAGCAGAAGCGAAGCTCCGTCTGTGAAATATTACTACCTGTAGCGTAGCAGCGGTTCAACAGGAGAGCAGAACCAGCGTCTTACATCGCAGCTCGATGACTTAAATCATTTTGTGGGTTATTTGTTTAACTTTCTGACCGTCATGGTTATCCGGGTGAGGGTTTGTAGCTGTGCGCTGCTTTACCTGCTATCTGATCCTCCGTATGTCTTTTTTACTGCAGTGAGCCTCGATGTAGCCAAACTCCGTCAAGTATGGCTTTGTTTTTATGTCGTATTAGCTTCGTTGTGTTGCTGCATTTTGACCTGCTTCAATTTTCCGCCGCAACACGCAAACTTCCCCATTCACTCAGTGCGATATAGTTCCACATCGCTTTGGATTTGTTGCTGCGCGTTTGCGCAGTGTGAAGGAAAGAGGAGACCAGCTGCACAGGCAGGTTGGAAATGAGATGATCGGTATCGGCAACAAGAGCCAATGATCGCCGATCACCGATCATGCACTTTTTCACGAAAATCGGCCTGATTATGATCGGTGACCGATCGATCGGCACACCTCTAATATATATATATATGAAATATTGTTTTTAACTTGCATTGTTTCAAAATGAGCTTCATGTAGCACCGAGGCTTAAATACAAATTCTTAATATAGTATAGTTAATTATTTTTACGTCTTTCATACTCCTGCTAATTGATGTGTATTACTGGACTGGACAGCGCCTATTGGTCACTATGTGATTCATTGAGTTATGTCCAGACAACCATTTTATCCCAATACATGATGAGCAGAAATCTGTCACAAAAATATTCTTAGCGCCACCATTTGTTATTAGGTATATCTATTAAATACGACTTAAAATAAAGATTAGAAAACTGATGTTTGATAAATTCTCCATGATCAAATCTATAAACAGTTTAGTTTCTGTTAGTTCTGTCAAGATGCAAGAAGGGGCAAATTTCTACTTATATTGGTCAATCGTTTTATTTTAAATATGCTGTAGGAGCCGTAGTTTGACGACTGTTATAAATATCACCACGTTTTGCGAACAGAGGGGATTAGCTCAGTTTTTGTCGCTTGTTTTTAGGAACTGCAGCGGCTGCAATGCGCCACAATAAAGGTACAATAAAGCTGATAAACAGGTGAAGAACCAAACTAGACAGAACCACTTCTGATTGTTTGCCAAGCCAAACATTCAATAAAAGTTCCACCAAGCCACCATTGAGGCACTGGGGTCATGTTTCTAGACACAGGCAAAAGAAGGTTCAATGTCCAAACTTATTGATTGTTCTTGGTGATTTATTTTCCTCTTCCACCAAATAATTACAGAGTTCAAACTTTCATTTGTTCTCATGCTACCTCTCTTGCTCTGGTAAAAGCCATCGGCCCCAAACCCAAATGCCTGCTGGTCCTTCACCAGCCCCCTGCATTTATAGAAAGTGGACTGTCTGCCTTTTCTTGCTCTGTATGTCGGCATTAGCAGACCCGTTGCCATGGCAACCGACAGACAACAGCTCAACGAGCAGATAGAGCAGAGATTACCGATCAGGGGAATCAACACCAAAAACAAACATTTCCCACACAAAAAGTAGCAAAGACACTAAAACAGAACATCCAGTCCGTTACATTATGCTGTCAGGCTTAATGTCTATATTATGATTATTAATAAGTTTTCGCCTGAACACCGCGGGGGTTGATTAACTGATTTAAACAGCTGCTCTACTGATGACTTGGTTGGCGGGTTGACCTGTTTTAGTGCTAAGGGAACCAAAACACACCGAACTGCGCAGCACATGCTAAGGTTATCAAAGTCCATAGCAGGCTAACAGGCTAGTATAACTGACCCACTGCTCACTTGTTCAATATTTTCTTTAAATTAAAGCGTTTTCCTCACCTGTGAAATCTGAAGCCCTTATTAACATTATCTATGGTTGAATTAATTGCTAAACATTGCATCCGTTGTTCTGATTCTTTGAGTGATTGTAGTATTTTCCTGACCACCGATATTCCTGACTCAATGGACAGCAATGGCAATAAGTCACGTAATGTCCAGTCCAGTAACATATATATCCATCAATGGCGCTCTGTCCTTCTCTCGCACTTCCCGCTACTTAGCAGTGGGTGTCAGGTTACATTGTGTTGCATTCAGTGTTGTCGGAAAAAGAGTATCATGCGCTTAATGTCCGATTTGCCATAACTATTTATTGAATTCATTGTCGCCAGCTCTCGTTTGGGGTGCAACTGCCACCCCAGTAGATCCGCCCCAGCAGGATTTTAGATATTTAAAACAGAAAAACGAATCAACAATTATTGTTATTGATTGATATGAAATGCTTATATTGTGATATATTTTTCAGCCATATCACCCTGCCCTATATACAACTGTATACAGGTGGAGGTAAATAATAATGAAATAAATACAAATGAATAAAATTAAAAATCTAGAATAAATGAATACAATTAAAATCTAGAATAAGCATTATACAAACTATATATATATATATATATATATATATATATATATATATATATATATATATATATATATATATATATATATATAGGAGGCACCAACAAAAACAATAATTAACAATTAAGACAGTCAATAAAGATATTGCACATAGCATTTTCAGACAGTCTGAGTGTGGAGATTATTGGTGTTGAGCCATGTCTCATCCAGGACCTACATAGTGCATTTGAGTCTAGAATGTAAAATCCATTTATGCCCCACCAAATAAATATTTATACATTTAGCTTTCCTTTCATGCCACAATATCTATTCTCTCAAAAGTATATCTGTACAATTCATTTATTATGCAGTCTATCACGATGTTTCTGAGCAGGAGCGGTGCATTTCTGTAGATGGCAGTAGGACCACAGGGAGGAGGAGATCCATCTTTTCACAGATCCATGTCTCATGTTATAATGTCAGGACATGGTGACAGTTTAAACAAATACATTAAGAAATATATTTTTATAAAAGTTACAGACGTTACGACTACAGACACAAGGAAAATGTCATTCTTGTATCCAGTTAAATATGGACACGGTTGTCCAACATTGTATATGAAGTTGAATGTATTGATGCCTCTCCACTGTATGTGTTCAGAAATGTTCAATAAAAAATAAGTATTAAAAAAAAAAAAAAAGTTACTGCAGATTTATGTTTTATCTCTATAGCAATGCTCTCTCCTCATCAGGATTTAGATCAGATGACTGATAAATGTGTTGAGTTGTAAGTCTGCATTTTTGCTCTGGTTTCTGCAGGACCATTGACAAGGGCAAGAAGAAGAAGATCTTTTAATCTTTCTCTGGACTGTTGGTTCTGATCTGCCAAGCTGCCATCTGCTGATCAAACTACTCCCACCGTTTGACCACCTTGTGTGACTATCAAGTGAAAGCCAGTGGGCAGCATAGTCTGAGTTTAACCTTAAATAACCCTCATTATCTCTTTTCTGGATCTATTTTGGGGCATACAAATGTACGCAAAGAAGCATGACTACTATTTTATCTTCCTGATTCAAACAGACGGAGTTCAGTCATTCTTTGCTCTTTGTTCTTTTGCTTTGGGAATATTTCATGCTGCACAATCTTTTCAAGCCAAAACCCAAACAAAGGGTCAGCCCACCACTTCCTGTACACTCAAAGTGTGAGGCTGCAGTTAACATGAGCCACTGCTGCTTTAACTAAAACTGTAACCAGGTATAGCAGTGTTTACTCATGATTGTTCATATTTTCTTCCCTTCTGTTCTTTCCTGTTGGCCTGTGTATAGAGACGGTGTTTAATGCGAGTGTTGTAGATGGTGTTGCCCCTGGAAACCAAAAGGACTCCTCAGTGGGCTCACGCAGAGCAGAACCAATCAGGAGAGGGCGTTGTGCAGTCGGTGCTTGGATTTGACTTTTGGAGCTTCTACAGATTTTGCATAAGAATATTTTCCAACAGAAACTTCCTTTGAAAGATGAAGCAGACAGTCTGTCTGTCCTGCTTCAGGTTGACAGTAAACATCAGTTGGACTGCATCTATTTTTTGTAATGTTATCTTTTAATGTACAAAGTCACAAAATAAAACTGTGATGGAGAAAATAAAGGATATTCATTGTAAGTCACAACATTTTAAAGTTATAAGAGTTTCATGACACAATAACTTTCAGTATAAATAGATTAGTGAGGAAAAAATGTAGTAGCCATTATTTAGCCAACTGACTAACAGTGTGCAGCAACATGTGGGGAAAGGGCAGCACTTTGTGCCTCTGGCCTCTTCAGCACACTCTCATAAGCGTCACTTTAATCAGAAATTCTGGAGTTTGGAAAGTGTCACTTTTTAAAACGTTGGCTTAAATTAAAGTGACTGCCAGCCCAGTGTGCTGATGTAACATATTGAGCTCGTTTCACATTAGCTTTGTGTTAAAGGTTTGGATGGCTACAGGATTTTAGCACAGCAGTACAAGATGTTAGTAAATGAAATGCGGTTCTTTTTTCAGGGTCCAAGGTTATCTCCAGTGCGTTGGCTCGGTTGAAGGTCGAGGTTTTCTACAGACAAACTCAAACAAACCAAAGAGCCAGTTGACACCAGGAAAACCTTTTGTAAGCTGATCCTCATGTACAAGTGAGGGTCCCTAATTTAATGCATTGAAGTTGCTTTTTTCACATATTTAATATCTACAGTTCATATAAAAAGTATTTAGTCCTTTGGATATTTTACCCTTTTGTTGCTTTGAATAAATGTTTTGGGGGAGTTTTGACAAACTTTTTTGTCAAAGGAAAAACTGACTTTTACTAAATTATGAAAAATAAAAATATGAAAGATGAAATAACCTAGTCAGTAGGTTATTGTATCAGTCAGCTGCAACCTTTGGCTGGTCAGCTGACTTTTTTAGTTTGCTGACTAAAAAACCTGTAAAGTTAGACCTTTACAAGTCAGACATTTTTAGTCAGACCTGTAAAGACACTGTTGCAGTAATCAATGTGACTAAAGATAAACACATCATGGATGAGTTTCTCTAGATCTTGCTGAGACATTAGTCCTTCAATCCTGAAAATGTTCATCAGGTGATAGAAGGCCGGCTTTGTAACCGTCTTTATGTGTCTGAAAGTTCAGGTCAGAGTTCATCACTACACTCAGATTTCAGTCTAATCTCTAGTTTCTAGTTTGTAAAACTGAAGCTGAGTGTTGACTCTAAATCGTCTCTCTTGAGGTCCAAAGAGAACTTCAGTTTTCCTTCAGCTGGATAAAGTTTTGTTACATCCACACATTTATCTGTTCTCAACATCTGTTCAGTGATTGGATGGCTTCAGGGTTGGTGCACATTCATGTAAACAACAGAAATATAGAACAGGAGAAATATAGAACTCATTCAGACCATAAAAGACTTTTAGTTTTTGTATTATTGTGATGCTCCCCAGGCCATGGTAGAAAGCCAAGTAGTCTAAAATCCCCTCTGTTGTTAATGTTCTCTGTAACCAGAGCCGTTTGGCTGGCATCAAATAGGAAGATAAACGGATCAAACGCCACCAACCTTAAGCGTATTGTGGCCTTTAAGCAAAACATTCTGCAGTTTGCCCAGTAGGTGACAGCATAACATTCTAAAACACTATTTCTTGATAGTAAGAGATGGTCCTGTCCCTGCATGAGCCATATCTCTGGGTCTGAACTTTAACCAGAACACAGCTGCTTTTACTTCAATTCTGTGGAGCAAAGGCAACCCAACCACCCCATTTCTATTGGCCTTACCTTTGACCCAGATGTCCTCCTTCTTACCTCCATGCTACTATTTCTCCTACAGGACAGATTATAGGTCTTATTAAAAGAACAGTGCTCCAGTGGTCTCATCAGTGTTTTTTATTTTGTAGGAGTTCTAACAGGTAAAATAATGTTCTGGATAGTAAAGTTTGTTGGCGTTCTTTGTGTTTTCCTGAACTGAAAGAAGTCGTTATTTGCTGTTACCTGGACTTCTGTTGGAGATAAAGTCATGTGATCGGAGATCCAATCACATGACAATTCCAGAAGGAAAACCCAAACATTCCTTACCCAGCAGGACTCCAACTCATTCTGACAGACCAGAAGACGTGTGCAGTCCCTCCACTAAGATCTGGGTCTCCTCCCAGTGGGACCAGAATAAAAGGGAGGGTTCCAGGACATATCCTGGTCCAAAGTCTCCCATCATTTGTGAACATTCCATAAAGATGCATAAACTTTGACCCCTGACCTGGATGGAGCAGTCCTTCTGGTTCCAGTTGAGGACTATGTCATCTGACTTGGCCAGGATTGACGTTTTACTGAAAAGCTGAAGATGCTGAGTTGAAAGCTGCAGCAATGACCCATCATTCTTCCTCTTGGCAGGTGTAGCTATTAGGAGCCAGATAATTCTGCTCTGCCTCTCATAGAGAGCTAAGTGACTCTAACAGAATCCTCCAACAAGAGATGATTATGGGACAGATCAAGTTTGTCAGTGTTAGAGATGGAGTCAGAGTACTCTTGTTTTACAGATGACAAATATACTTTCAACATTTTAAATAAAACCTCTCATTAGCAAGTGTGTCTTGTCCACATTGCTCCAGCTGTGGTCTAATGATACTTCAGGATTAACCCAGTTAGACACAGTTAGGTGAAACTGTAATTGAATCTTTCTCTCTTGCTTGTTCAAATAAAAGGCAGACCTTTTGGACCCTAAGCTGATGTTTGCAAAACACACAGAAACTCTCGCCACCGGGCGCGTTTCCTGACTACGTTGAGTTCCCCTGTTGCTGACTGGCCAGCCTGCGCCTGACGTCCACCAGGTTCAGAAATCATCAGTGACTGTGACCCTGGTGGAACCCTGATCTGACTGACCCGTCCGTAGACAAACTCAGTTCTGGAAGTTGGGAAACTTGTTCATGCAGCTTATTTCTGAATGTATATCCTGTCTAATGTGATACACTGTAGAATAATCATGCTGACCCAGCCTCAATGTGGTCAGTTTCATTCTAACATATTTTAATTCTGATGATGAAACCTGGGAGAACTGTCTTCATGTTAGCCGGTAGCTAGTTGGGGTTTCTTCATCATGCTGACTCATCTTCCACCTGCTACCAATCAGAGAATTACAAACCAAACAGTTTAGTTGTTTAAAACAACAATTTAAACCATTTTGTAGTAACTTTTTTATGCTCCGGTGCATCTCTGTAATGCCACAGCGTCTAGCTGTGTTGATATATGCTTCTGTACACATTTCATATATGGGTTGGCTGATATGTCAGGCATTCGGCAGTCAGAGGACGGATTAAGAATGCAGTAAAAATGGCTGCTTGCGTAATGTTCTTTGGCTTTGAACCCTAAGGTAATAGAAGTCCAATGAAACCAGGACATGAGAGGATCCCACCGGTGCCAATGAATAAACCGCACACTCACCTGGTTTTCTACAATAACTTTGCTTCTTTTCCAGTCATTAAGTTTAAAGCACTACTCTGGTTAAAAAGACGTCTACTTGTTAGCCCAGCTTTGTTCTAAATCCATGTTACATAATGAGGTGTCAGTGTTCTGCATGCAGGCCAGGGGACATCCTGTCTGGAAATAGAGATGTAATGTGAGCCACAGGTTGCTCTACCAGCTGGCTGACTGCTGATCGCACATCACAGGAACTGGTTCCTACCTGAACAGTACACTCATTTGATTGGGTAAACACAAAGAGCCAAGAGGAAGAATTTGTATCTTCAAACAGATGACAGCATGTTAATAAAATAATATGTCTGCTTTTAGATTTTCCATCATGTAAATCAGTCCACATTGTATTATTCACTGTGTTTTGGCTCAGAATGCTGCTTCTACACCAGCAGTATTCTCATGAAATGATATTCTTGCACAATGTTAGCTGTTAGCTGGATTTGCCTCAACTCTGCTTTTCTATTGATCCAGACACATTTAATGGCAATATGTGCAAATATGAGTAGTTCTAGAATTGTGCTGCTCATGGTGGCAGCTGTGCTGTTAGTTCTAATTAGTTTTTCTAAAGTTTGATTTGATTTGATATTTATTTGGACGAATGCTGCATGTTTGGGCAGCTGTTCCCGTCTGGCTTTGGATGTTGTGCCGCTGGAAGAATTTTAGCTTTTACTTTCAGAAAGTTGCTGCATAACTATGGCAAAAGGGTATCGCTTTTACCTCTGGGAGCAACTGATTAGCATTTCAAAAGCTCAAATAACACCTGAACTATGACCCCAGAGGAGGTGAAAAGGAGACTTTTGGATACAGAGCAGGAGCAGAGAGAGGAGGAAGAAGTTCAAACCATCATGAAAAACAAGGATCCCCAACTTCAGCATATCTCTAACCGTACAGCCAGACAGAGATTCAAAGAAGAGCAGCAAACGCAAATGAGGTGGATTAGTAGAGCCTGCTAACAACTGCTGGTTGTAACAATATCATCTCTGCTGTTAGCTGTGAGCTGTTAAAGTGTCATAACAGTCATGTAACTGTGGCACAGCAACCGTCTTCAGTCAGAGGGCTTTTCAGATTCATTACAAGACTGATTGCTACTGGAGATCCTTCCTGTCCACAGCATCACCATCCACAACAGCAATTTCAAGATACTTGGATGATACAAGTTATTCTCTTTGGGATAAATAAAGTAGTTTTGAATTAAAGGAATATCACATCCATTCTTTAATCGGACTGAAATTATTCAAAAGGTAAAAATAAAATAAAAATCTTAAGTTAATAATTGTTTGCAACTAAATCTCCTGTGGTATTTTGTTGCTACCTCCTGTACGACCTCCTTCAGTCAGGAGGACATGTCCCCCTTCATAGGAGACCCTGCTGGACCCCAGCCATGAAGGACGGAGTTACTTCCAGAGAAAGAACTGGGAGGAAATCTCTTGATACCAGAATGAACGGCATTAACCCCGTTTCAGTTACAAGGAGGAAGAGGAGGAGTGTAGTCATGTGACATGATCACACGGTGACAAAGCTGGGATTGATGGCACAGTTTGTCTCTATTTGCTCTGTAGCAGGACAGACATGCAGAACCCCGGGCTCCTGGTGGAGAAGAGAGGTTCGGCTTCTACAAAGAAACTGGATCCAAAGTAAATATTCAGTCAGCCATCTGGGCAGTCACTGACTGTATCCAATCAATCCTGAAGACGAGGGTGGAAATGGACTGAACCTGGACCTGTTTTAGTTGGAAGTCACATGTTGTGAATGGAAGATAAATTAAATATTAATGTCAAATCTTAATATGTGAAAACAGTTCAGGTCATTTACTGATGGTTTCTGTATGTACCTAACACTGTAGTGTAATTAACGGTTGATTCCTGCCTGAACTACTCCAGCTCTGACTCTGATCCCAGAAACTGTAACTGGTGAAACATGCTGAGGATTATTTTTGAAAATAGAGACAAAACAAACATTGAAAGACTGAAAAACTGCAACAGAGGGAAATTAGAAACAACATGCTGCTAGTCAGATAAACTTCATTAACAGAAGGTTGATGAAGCCATTTTCAAACTGTCAGTCTTTAATGACACAATTATTTTCAAGAGGGAAACATGTGAAATTGTTACCAAGTTTGGTAACTGTGATTGTCCAAGGTCAGACAAACTACATATGTAAGAGCTCTGTCTCTGACTATAGGCAACAGTCTGCATGTTCAGGGTCAAAGTTCATGAGAGGACAGTCAGAAGAAGAATGGACTTGATAAGAGGGGTTGGAAGATAAAGCCAGTTCTCACTAAAAAAGAAAATGGCGGAACAATCTTGGGTTTACAAAGCTGCATCTGAATGAACCTGAACATCCCTGGAACATGAGAGCAAAGCTGAGATGTTTAGAGTACGGTGGAGGAAGGATGATGATATGGGCTTGTCTTACTTCTACAGTACCTTGTAGTTATTGAACTCATCATAGAGAGTTCAATGACTTTGTAGAGATACACATTCTAGAGTAAACTGGGACATGGAAAACCCAGTTTGGACACAACCTCACATGTTTCATGTAAACAAATCAACCTTTTATGAGAATAAATTAGTCAAAACGACTCCATAATGCTAAAAGAGACTGATGAAAATGAATCTGTGCTGAGATGAATGTACCACAGAAGATCTAAATAATGCTTTTGCATCATGACTAGCAGCCATCTAAACCCTCACAGACCCTGGGGGCTCTTTTCTCTGCAGCAACAGAACGTTTCTCACTGACACAGTGTCTGCATATTAATATTCATATATAGAAGTGTCTCTATGTATGAGACACTGGTGTTCCTAGGCAGTGTCTCTGCTTACTGTGAACTCTCTGCAGCAGGATCTGCTGGCTTCACACATGAGCTGAGAATCAGCTGATATATATATATATATATATATATATATATATATACTGCTAAAAAAATAAAGGGAACACTCAAATAACACATCCTAGATCTGAATGAATGAAATATTCTCATTGAATACTTTGTTCTGTACAAAGTTGAATGTGCTGACAACAAAATTACACAAAAATCATCAATGGAAATCAAATTTATTAACCAATGGAGGCCTGAATTTGGAGCCACACACTAAATTAAAGTGAAATGTTCCCTTTATTTGTTTGAGCTGTATATATACATACGTGTGTGTATTTCAAAGTTCCATTTGAAATACACACACACGTGTGTGTGTGCGTGTGTGTGTGCGTGTGTGTGTGTGTATTTCAAAGTTCCATTGTGAAAGAGTGAGGCAGCATTTTAAGGTGATGAAGCAGGATATAAAGATCATTTCATCTGTTCAAGAGGGCTTTTCAGCACTGCACACCAGGAACAGTGGTGATAGATGTTGATGATAAAGAATGAACTGGAGCATATCTTATCTGAACTGGTTGTTATGGTGATCTAATGAGAGAAAGAAGCAAACTGATCCAATCAATTTATAGATAGAGACCATATCACTGAGCCCAGTTCCATCACAGTAGCTCTCAGATATTTAACTTTACTTTTAGCTATAATGCTAGCTGTGCATATTGTAGTTATTTTTCAGTTCCTATAGATAGTAAACTCCAGTCCTCAAGGGCCACTGTCCTGCAACTTTTAGATGTGCCTCTGATGCGCCACACCTGAATAGAATAATTAGGTCATTAAGGCTCTGGAGAACCGATCTACACAAGGAGGAGGTAATTAAGCCATTTCCTTCCAGTGTTTTGTACCTGTGCCACATCTAAAAACTGCAGGACAGCGGCCCTCGAGGCCTGGAGTTTGAGACCCCTGGAAATGGTTTAAACTGGGGTTCTATTGAGTCAATATCTTACTAGCAGTACGTATCTTACTAGACTCTTAAACTAAAAAATAACTTTCTAGCTCAGGGGTCTGCAACCTGTGGCTCTTTGGGCCTTTCACAATGGCTCTTAATAACTTAATATTTTTAATTTTGGATATAATAACAAATAACACTTTTTTTAGTTTATTCCTGCAATATCGGCATTACATTTCCACAAAAATAATGATTCTAAAAGTACCAGTAATATGTTTTTAGATCTGAGCATCTTATCATTAGGTTGTTATCTTTGTGTTTTTTATTATTTTACATGCATTTTGGTTCCACAGAGAGAAAAAAATCCCCCTATTTGCTTGATTCGGTTGGTCTTTCTGCATGCAGTTTGCATGTTCTCTCCAGGTACTCCGGCTTCCTCCCACAGTTCAAAAATATTACTGTCAGGTTAATTGGCCTCTCCAAATTGTCCCTAGGTGTGTGTGTGTGTGTGTGTGTGTGTGTGTGTGTGTGTGTGTGTGTGTGTGTGTGTGTGTGTGTGTGTGTGTGTGTGTGTGTGTGTGTGTGTGTGTGTGTGTGTGTGTGTGTGGTTGTTTGTCCTGCCTCTCTGTGTTGCCTTGCGACAGACTGGTGACCTGTCCAAGGTGACCCCGCATCTTGCCCGGAACGTTAGCTGGAGATAGGCACCAGCACCCTTCCCGACCCCACTAGGGACAAGGGTGTATAGAAAATGGATGGATGAATGGATGGATATTTTTATTATCTAAAAATATTAGCTGTTTCTTTTGTTATTCCTTGTAGCTAAATAATTCAAAGCCATTTTAAAAGGTTCAAAGAGCCACCTGATGGTCTGGAGCCGCAGGTTGCTCCACTGAAGCTGCTGATTAACAGCAGGTAAGATACTGACTCCTCTAATTTCCTAGCAGAACCCTGTTCCCGTTCATCTGACAGCTCATTTTAACGCACTCAGCTGGATAATACTGAATATACTGTTGTATTACGTAACAGCTCGGTATGTAAAGAATATCCTATCATGTAATAAGCAAAAATAAAATGTACATGTATAATAACACCGCCCTGCCCTTCCCTGTCCCCTCTCATCCCTCCTCCTTACTTGTCACACTTGAAGCCACGCCTCCTACGACAGCCGTCCCGGAAAATAAGAAAACTTGGCTTCAAAATAAAAGCCTTATTAGATCATTTGTGTGAAGTATAGATTTAATCCAGTATGCACAGATGTGAGCCGACCAGATGTGTGGAGTGTTTGCTGAAAGGCTTCCAGCTGTGCGGCTTCATCCAGCTGCTGCGGCTCTGGCTGTCTTCCCTCTGAGGCTGATGCTGCTCCAGACCGGAAGCAGAGAGCGGCGTGATGTTGCGCGATTGATGCCAAGCTGTCAGAGGACTATGTGTGTGTGTGTATGTGCGTGTGTGTGTGTGTGTGTGTGTGTGTGTGTGTGTGGAGGCTGCTGCGTGTTGACACACAGGGCAAAGTTTACTGCCCACTCTGGATTTCACATCCCATCTCTGCGTCAGGACGCGCAGACGGGTTTCAGCACCGCGCAATGCGCAGAATGTAGCCGCGGTTTGTTGCGCACATTCTGCCCTCCCAGGTGCCGTCCTCCTGCCTTACTGCCCACTTTGCCCCTCTCTGCACCGAGCCGTCCACCGGTGACCCGCCGGAACCAGCCGCCATGGGGGGGAATCTGGGCTGCCACCGCTCCATCCCCAGGGACCCCACTGACCTCAGCTGCGGGAAGCGCAAATTCAGCGCCGCGTGCAATTTCAGCAACATCCTGGTCAACCACGAGCGGCTCAACATCAACACGGCCACCGAGGAGGAGCTCATGACTCTGCCGGGAGTCAACCGCTGCGTTGCGCAGAACATCGTGGAGTACCGGGACTGCATCGGCGGCTTCAAGAAGGTGGAGGACCTCGCTCTGGTGAGCGGGGTGGGCGCCACCAAGCTGGAGGCGATCAAGCTGGAAATCTGCGTCTCCTCCAGGACCAACTCCTCCCAGCATTCCCCGTCGTCGCTGCGCAGAGACGTGGAGCACCAGCCCTGCACCGGCATCAACATCAACACGGCCACAGCGGCGCAACTCATGAGCATCCGCGGCCTCACGGAGAAGATCGTCAGGAACATCGTGGCCTACAGGGCGGAGTACGGGCCGTTCCGGAGCATCGAGGACCTGGTGAGGGTCAGTCACGTCAACAGCTCGCTGCTGGACAAAATCCGCTTCCAGGTGTACGTGGAGCGCTCCAGGACGCCCTCCACCAACACCAACGGAGGACTGACCGGCACCACCAAGTCTCAGCCGAGCCCCACTTCATTCAGTCTGAAAAGTGACGACCTGGACCTTCCTCCGGGTGGACCGGCGCAGATCATCTCGATGCGCCCGAACGTGGACCCTCCTCTCGGGCTGCGGGACGGGAAGCCCGCGGTGCGCCTGGCGACGTGGAGCCTGCAGGGCTGCTCCTGCGAGAAGGCCAACAATCCGGGGGTCAGGGAGGTGGTGTGCATGACCCTGCTGGAGAATGAGTGAGTAACGCTACAGCTACATCATAACGCTGATTAAAAATGAACAGAACCAGGAGATAATGTTAAATTTACATGAAATAACAAACGCAGGATTCTAACAGTTATTTATTTTCTTCCTGTGATATGTTCCTTTAGTTTGGTATTAGGCTGGATTCCATCTGCTTTTTATTTTGTTTTTTGTTGTTGTTGTTTTTTTTTACATAATTTTCCGTCCCACAGAAAAACAGATCTGCCCTCTTTTAATCCATTTTTAGGTCTATTGTTATTTTAAATCCTCAAAAAGTAGAAATCATAATGGTGGTTCTTTATAAATGGCAGCAAATTTTATCTGAAATTATAAGTTGTTTTTTGTTTTTCAATCGTTGTGTGACGTTTGCAGAGGTTTCCAGACACATTTTAATCCACTGGTCTGCGGGTTTAAATGGCTCTTTAGGCCAGTAAAGGCTGCAGAGTCTGGATCAGAATCTGAATGCACCGATCAGGAAGTTCAGGCCGGTCCTGATGTGCTGCTGGCTCATTCATAGTTTAAAATTCATCAGAAAATGAATGACAAATTTATCTCCTACTAGCTGCTGTTTATTGAGGCATCTGTGGATTAAAATATTGAATATTCTTTGTTTTGATGCACTTAATAAATAGGATAAAATCAGATTTAAACCGTATTTAACCAGTTAGAGCCAATCAAAGGGAAATAGGCTGATTCTTTTCTTTATGTTCATCACCATTTTTATCCACAGGTCGCCTATATGTAAACTTGACAGAATCAATTAGAACCTTTCCAGATTTTATTTTCATAATAATCTACAAATCTGAAAACACATAATATTCATTGAGTTTCTTCTTCTATCTTAATATGAACTGCAGGAAATTTGGGCTATTGGATTATTTTATTCCAGCGGACACAGTTTGACTTTGTCCCAATGTCTACAGCAAAGAAAAATAGAAAAAATTAAAAAAATAATGATAATATGAACTTTGTTCTGTGGAGCGTCCCTACGTGTTTCAGAATGTGAATGCTGAATAAACAGGAAGTCATTCACTTTCAATAATCAGCTGCTCAGTAATCAGGACAAGCCAGGCTGAATGTAGTGACTTCAAGCTGCTGTTATTCTGTCTCATCTGCTGCTCCTGGTTTTGTTCATAAACAGCTGCTATGTTCATCAGGTCTCTCCAGATCATACAAAAACTGCAGACATCAAATGAAATCCAGTTTATTTTTCAAGATGTGATGGTGTTTCCAAGTGCAGCCTGAATTCAGGTTCTCTTATTCATGTTTCAGAATAGTCCAGGCAGCCTGATCTGATCAGACTGCAGAGACGATCCTCTTATCCACACTGCTGCTGCCAAGCTCTTCCCTTTCTGGCTCCAATCATCTAACTAGTTAGATGATGGGATTTATTACACCTCATTTATCAGGAAGTTACCTGACCTGGCATGGAATTAGAGCAGGTAGAGGTGAAACAACAAACAGTACCAGGTTAAAACAAACTACCTGGACAGCACCAGTACCTGGCCCATGCCTCAGTGCTGGGTGTTCCCCTGCAGCCTGGTTCAGATACTCCCTGAAGAGGACAATGAAGGCGGAATATGATGTGCTTTCAGTTCATTCTGGTGAATTCTCAGTGTTTCTTAGGGACTTCATTGTCATCCAGCAGGGCAGCGACAGTCACACAGAGTGCTGGGTGTGACCGGAGTTTCCCAGCCAGTCCCACAGTTGGGAGCTGAGCTGCTGAGCCTGAACCTGTTTGGGAGGCAGGAGGGGTGAGGAGAATGTCACCGAGACTTGTTCTCACAGGAGGATAAATATCTTAATCTGGGATATCATGTGATAGAGATGAGTTTCTGTTTGTTTGAGAGAATGGCACATTGCTGTGGCTCAGGATGACAGCTGATACTAACTGCTCTCACCAAAGGAGAGTTCTGATCTAGACATCTATTAGAAGTGGAGGAGATCTGGATGAATCGTTCCTGTCTGTCTGGAGGTCCAGTGGACCACTCTGGGTTTGGTGGTTACCAGGACAACAGGTCTTGCCTGATAGCATTTGTCCTGTGTACCAGTAGGTTCAGTAAAAAGAACTATTGATCAGTTCCTCCAGGATTTCAGTCATTTTTAGATTTTTTTTTTTTTTTTTTTGCAATCAAAACCATTTATTTTGTGGAACTGATTTATAAACATTTGCGAGGAATTTAGTGATACTCTTTCCACATTAAACCCCATCCAAAGTCAACATAAAGAATAAAATAAAAAAACATCAAGTCGACAGATTACACACAAAGAGTTTTAATATTTTAAGAAATTAAATCCCTCAATTTTTGTTGCTCATCACATCGATCCCACTTGCAGGTGGGAGTTAGCAACACTTAACGTTAATGTTGCAAAGTGTCCTTATGTTTTGAAAGGTGCTGTCAAATAAAATGCATTATTATTACTATTATTATTATTATTATTATTATTACTATTATTATTATTATTACTATTATTATTATTATTATTATTATCAACACCAATGTTTCTGACCATTTATACTGAAAATTTCCAAGAAACTCACAATGATGCATTAGTGACAATACATGTGTGGATGTGAATTCTTGGACATTTTCATTGGGATGTAGATGACAGACATTCAGCCATTCAGCCTCTCACATTGAGCTTAAGTAAGGTGGATGGAATCAGCTAACTCAGTCACTCAGTCTTTGGTTACCTAGCAACAACTTGTAACTTGCACAGCAGCAGTTTCACGTTCCGTCAATGTACCTCAACTCCTTAAACATAAAACATAATCGTATGGTGTGAAAAGAAAAAGCAGCTCTGAAAATAATGGATAAAACAGGAAAGGTCGCTTTGCAGTTTGGAAATATTTCAGAGATTTAAAGCAAAAAACTAATCAAAAAATTATAACACATATGAAATGCTTATGCAATGATACCTCAGCTCTATACAAACTGTTGGGGTGAATTAGAGTACAGCCTGTGAACTATGCCTTCATGTCCAACATCAGTGTCTGACCTCGCCAATGTTCTCAGATGGTCAGACGTTGTTATAAACACCCAGCTAAAGCAGATGGAAACCTTCCCAGAAGAGCTTTGCTCTGCAAAGCATGAAGCATCTTCCCATTAAAATGTGTCCATTAAAAATGGAAATCACTCAAATTCATAAATGTGACCCAGCATTGTGTCATTTAAATGAGGATGATTGGTAAAGGCAGCTTCCTGGTTGTGTTGCAGAGCGGTTTTGTGTACATAACCAGGTACAGGCCTGCTGATGATGAACAAACACAATAACTCATTTAATAGAAATATTTACCCTCCACCTAACATCACACTGGCTTAGTGATTAAAACCATTTTCAAATTAGTTGTTAGAAGTCTAAGGGGGAAGGAAAATGTTTATTATTCCTTTAAGTAAAAATTCTTAACATTTTTGACTTCTTTAACTCGATGCCCTATTCCTAAAATCCAGTCAAAAAACAACAACCTTGAGAGGTCACCAAATTAGTAAATGGAGCCCTTACAGGTGGACCTTTGTTGTATATTTTTTGTGATAAATATGTTATCAAGATAAGAATTTTGATTTCTTGTTGTCATGATAAACGTCATGACAACAAGTAGTTTAAAACCTGCCAAAACTGTCTGTATTGTTGAGATTCATAGTTTTCCTGTTTTCTCCACATTATTCAATGAGAGCATCAATAAATATCAATAAAATATATTATTAAGTGCAATCACTGTGCAGTTTAGTGATACAAATAAGATTTCTTTAGATGTGGATTTGTGTTTGTGGTGCAGTCACAGCCTTACAGTTACCTAAAAAAGAATCAATAAAATATTATTGTAGCATTTATTATTCTCACAATACTGTCACAAAATATTAATTAATGTGTTAGAATGGTCCAGTCAAAGTCCAGTTCTAAATCCAACTGAAAATGGAGCAAGATTTGAAAACTTGATGCTCAGATAAACTCTCCATCCATTCTGACTGAGTTTATCTCTGGTCTCTGGATGTGAAGATCTGCTAAAGACAAAGACCAGCTGTAGTAGCAGTAAAGCTGGTTCTGCATAATATTTACCTTAGAAAAGCAGACCACACCATTCAGGTTTTTATTTGTAAAAGCACATCAATTTCCTTCCTCTTCATTGTTTTATGTTGGTCCAGAAAACTAAATCACAATAAAATACGCTGAAGTTAAAACACTTTCCCCAGGTAGTGGAAGTTCATTCTGAGGCTGAATTTAAAATGATCAGGCTAAAGCTGAACTCTAAAACCTCTAAACCAGGAAGTGTTCAAACCTACTAATGTTACTGACAAAAACTCCATCATTAGAGATTAAAATGATCAGATAATGCAGACAATCAGGCTGACAGAAGAGCAACTCAGCACTTCTTCAGGTTAAGGTTCCATATCCTAGAGATGCATTAGCAGGTCTGCTGTCCTCAGTTTGCTCACTCTGTGTGAGAAAGACCCATCCTAGTCACACACACACACACACACACACGCACCTACACACACGCACCTACACACACACACACACACACACACACACACACACACACACACACACATGCATACACCCACAAACATGCACACACAAAGGAGCTCAGCTATTTGTCCTCTGGTGTGTGACGTCACACACTCGGTTCAGGCTGGGGGTTCAGAAACATCCTGAAAGCAGCGAATAAACTCAGACCTACTGCACGTGTTCAGTAGTCAGGATTGGCTAGACCGAGGGTGTTCAAAGTAGGGTTCAGGGGCCATTTGAAGCCGTTGGACTGATTTTATGCGGTCCTCCAGCGACAATTCAAGAATTAAATTAAATAAATTAGGACAAAATTCCAAATTTTAAATTAAAATTGCTGCAAAAATGTTAGAAGCAACAGAAATCAATAAATCTTTTCCAAGCTTTCTTTTTTCCTTCTTTTGTCATGGTAACCACATTAACTCATGACTTCAACATACAGGTTGATGCAGCCAAATCTACTTTTAATTGCTGCATTAAAACTTGTCTAAACAGAGCAAGGTATGTAGACGGACATAGATCCTGTTTTATTGTTTTCTTCAGTCAAACTCAGAATAACAAGCAAACTGAAAGCTTTTCATTTAACAAGGAATCATGCAGAAATCATTTGAAGATTTAGAACTATGATCTCGTTCCTCCAAAAAAAATGTAATTACCCTATTTGTTTACTTATAGTTCATGCTTAGCCTATTGTTGTTCAGGTAAAAATAACACAACTTTTTGGTGAGTTTAGTTTTTAAAAACAATATTTTCTTGGCCCCAGAATACTTAAGGTTCACGTGGCAAACATTTTGGACTCCCCTCAGCAGTGTGTGTCAGCTGCCTGCTGTGAGGCTCCTCAGGGTGTGTCTGACATGAACCAGGGAGGACGAAGACCTGAGTTTAGATCATGGAGCAAAGACGTTACCATCGTCTCATTAAAGCCGCCTGCTGCTGCACGGTTTTCTCTGAGAGTAGAAATATAAACCATCAAACTTTCTCTGTCTGATGGACGTCCAGCAGATCCAACAGTCTGCTGCATTTCTACCACAGCCTGTGGAATCATGGGAAGTCACTCCGATATTAATGCCTTCCATCATGTCTCATCTCATCATGTTACGATAAGGAGAACTGACTCCTGGGCCGTCACGCAGAGTTCTGGTATCTGGAAATATTAGTTCTGTTTTTATTTGAATCTCCTCCACAGAGGTTCAGATCCGGCTGAACAGATGGTTTCTCTGACTGGACTCACGCTGTGTACATAACACTGGTTGTGATCCAGTTGGAATGAAACTGGCCAGACTGGCTAAACATGCTGGTGTTCTGCTCACTCCCAGTCTACCTGTGTGAACACACACAGTAGAGGGAAGTGCTTGTTTATTTGAAGGACACACACAGACTCACACACGCAGACATTTTTATTGTAAACCTGATTTTTCCTCTAGTTCCTTTGTGTTTGGGATTAGGACTTTAATTTTTTTACCTATCAGATTGTGTTGGACTCATCGCCTTTAAAATGACTCGTGATGCATAAATGATGAAGGTGGATATTATGATGAGCATTATTGCTCATCTGTCGGCTTCACATTCATGATGTTCTGCATCAGAGAATCCAGAACTTTCCTGTTGGACTAGAATCTGACTGTAGTAGTCACCAAAGGTCACCAAAGGTCACTGAAAGTCACTGAACTCATCATCATGTTCAAGAAAGCAGCATAACCAACTAGAAGGAACCATCAGGAGCGGGTTCTACTGGGGTCATAATGTCAGTGACTCAGATTGCTTGTAGGGGTGAAATTATGCTGAGTCAGGACCAAGGGGCCCAAAGTGTTGCAATATCCTCCAAACCATGACAGCACCACCTGAACCATCAATCCATGCTTTCATGTTGTTCACACCAAATTTGAGCTTTCTCTAATTTTGACGTTCAGAGATGATGTTCTACATACCTTAGTAGTTATTAGTGTTTACGGGAGTAAAGTTCACCTTTCTGTCATCGTAAACATTCTTCTCTGACCACAGAAACCCATGACACATTTTTGACCATGCGGCGTTCTGCCCTCTGTTTCATTTTTTCCCACAATTCCCTGTGAGCCTGTGTGTGAAATTCCCAGGATATCTGCAGTTTGTGAAATACTCACATTCTGTCTCTTGCCCATGCTGATGTGCAGCTTAACCTTCAGCAGATTGGAGTTTTTTTTATCATGTCTAGATGCTGAAAAACATGGACGTGTACCCTATAAATTGCCATATGAATTTATGATTAACTTTCTGATTCCATAACTCATTTTCTACAGGGTATCACAAACATTTGACCTACCAAATAGTCCTGTGTTTGTTTGCTCTCTGTTTTTCCAAAGATGCTGTAAAACCTTGTGAGCTTGTCTGAAGTAAACCAGTAATCCCAGTTTGTCCGTTCCAGATTGAGTTAGCCAGTTGGGAGTGTTTAGAGAAGTGTCCGACTTGAGGTTCTATTTTCAGGCTGTAGCTCTGGCCTGACCCATCTATGGTTGCTGTAAAGCTGCTGTAAAGCTCTTACATGTTTCCCTGAACACAGAGGCAGTGAAGTGGAAGGGATCTCAGTCTGCAGTGCGTGTTCCTGCAGTCCCACAGTTTGGTGGCGAGTACAGCATTACCTGCAAATTAATTTAATCTGATAGGAACACAAAGGCTCCTATCAGAGGTTTACAATGGCACAACTGGGCTGAACTTCCAATAATTAATGAGCTAAAAATTTCTCCTAGTATGTGTATACTAGGAGATACAGTGCAGGATGCACTGATTGCAGTTTTCTGGCCGATCTCGATCTCTAAAAAGCCTGAAGTGCTGATTCTGATTTTGGCCAAAACTGATTTTCTTTTTGTCTGAAAAGTGGCTGCATGGTGACAGAGTCACTAAGCTGTCCACAGTGGGGTGACTGGTGTTAGCCGCATCGGTGCAGACATCACCTGGTCACTCCTCTCTCACAGGTAGAGAAGATCAGCCGATTACAGATCTGCCAAAACTTATGCTGATCTGAAGAGAAACTATGTCAGAAAGGCTTTTTACTCTGTAAGGAAAACAGTTTCCAGTTTCCTACAGAGCAGTTATTTGTATATGTTGAGCAGTCAATATAATAATTAACCAGTAACAGTCCTAAGAGGAGTTGAGCTTTGACCCAGCTCAGTGACCAGTGTGCGGGGTTACACTGGTCACACTGAAATGAGTGTGTCTTTCAGGACACACTCATCTCTTCTCTACTGTCTGACCGTGACATCTGCTTCGCTCTTCCTGAACGCTGAGCTACAGGATTGTGGGAGAGTTAAAAAATAAAACGTTAGGTGGGATACGCCCAGGATGGGTCACCTGGGTCGTCTGTCTCAGATCTTTCTTTGAATTTTTATCTACAACCAGGTTTGTCTTTTGTGTGCTTGAGCCAGGCGCTGTGCAGATCTGAACATAGAAGCAGCTACTTTCCAAATTAACCTTGATTCCATGTTGGACAATCAAAGCTGAACGTGTTGGCCCTTTGGACTGTAGATACCAAGGAAGCATTGATTATTCTACCTGCAGGTCACTTTAAAGTTTAACTATAAACTCATCAAACCAGGGGCGCCCAAAGTGAGTCCTGGAGGGCCGGCACCCTGCATGTTTTAGTTCTCTCCCTGGTTTAATGACGGCTCATTAGAAGAACAAGAAGGTTGTTATTAACACCATTGAGAGAATGAAAACATGCAGGACGCCGGCCCAATTTTAAGGCACTAAATTACAAAGTCAGGTTTCTTTTAAGTCATGATTGATATTTGTAGCATTTTTACAACAACTGAAGGTAACATAGTTACTTGATTGTACTATAAGGAGACCATGTCTAACCCTAAACCTAACATGAAGTCAATTCACAGCTTTGTCCCAAACCGAACTCCTAACTCAAAGCAGCACTGCTTCTTATGGATCCTGGACTTTGGGCCCCACAAGAAGCAGGGTGTCCCCACAATGTAGTATTTGTTGGAAAAATTGTCCTTGAAATGTGTCAAATACAAGGACACACACATGCACACGCGCACACACACACACACACACACACACACACACACACACACACACACACACACACCCCCACACACACACACACACACATGTTTGTGTTGCTATCTTTGTGGGGACTTTCCATTGACTTCCATTCATTTCTACAGCCTAAACCTTACCTTTACCCTTTTCCTATTCATACCTTAGCCCTAACTCTGACCCCTGACCCAAAAACAGGGTTTCCCCTTGTGGGGACCAGGCTCCGGTCCCCACAGGGAGCAATTGGTCCCCACAGCGTAGTATATGTCAGGAAAATCGTCCCCACAAGGTATTACAAACAAACACACGCGCACATACACACACACACACATCATTTCTCCCCTTCTGTGCCCAAGGCAGAAGTGTGATGAACAGACAGCTGGCATCCTGGTCGCTCTGACAAAATGAGAAAATGAAGAGAAAATGTGAAAAATGATTTTCTGTAGCAGAGGCAGGGAGGATGGACAGAGATGATGGACAGATGGATGGAGCTGGATGCAGGACACAGCTGGAGGGAAACCTGTTAGAAGCTGCAGAAGACCTGAGACTGGGATGGAGCTTCACCTTCATCCAGGCAGGGCTGCAATGGAATGGTTTTCAAACCATATTTAGGTGTATGAAGGCATAGTCAAAGTACTGACATAAATCCAATTGATTTTTTCTTTTGGGATGGACTGATCTGCTTTTTGCCCTTCCGATACCAATACCGATATCTGAGGTCTACTAGCGATCTGATAATGATATAGAAAAACAGATGAATTGACTTTAAACATTTAGTTGTCTAAACAGACATAAATGTACTAAGTTACAAATGTATTTGATAACTCTATACCAGTACAGAACACTTAAATCCACCAATAGCTTCACAAGCTTGGTCAAACATGTAAAAGCAACATCTTTAATTTGTTCAGTCAGTGAGTATAACAGGCAATATAAAATAAATAAAAAAAACTTAACCTGACTAAATCAACAAGTTGACTACCTTAGTCAAACATGTAAAAATAAACTGTAACAAACCTTCTTTCAAATGGTTCAGAAAATGCAATTAGAAATTCTAAATATAATGTAAGATAAATAGTAAAGTATGATGTTGCTCAAAGCATAGCATTAGACTAAATAGATCTGCCCTCTTGGATCAGGCACATTGTTACTGATACCCGATCTAGGATGTTTTTTCAGCATTGCAACCGATACAGATATTAATATATATCGGAGCATCTCTAATTTGCTCTAATATCTTATATACAACTATTAAAATGGATATTTGTATCATTATTTATAATTATTTTCCAAATAACATATTGGAAATCTTTCGGTCCTACTTTTCAAATTGTCATGTTAGAAAACAGATTGTAACCAAACAAGCAGCCAATAAAAACAGCAACTCAGAAACCAACGAGAAGGCATGGAGACAGTTAACACTTATTGCAACTAATCTAACCTCTCTGCTGCTCCACATGTAGACGCTGACTAACATCAACATTAATGCCTCACATAAACATCTTAGTTCAACTAAACATGTACAAGACAGAGCAATGGACCTGCATTCAGGCTGCGGAGCAACCTCAGTGTATGAAATATAAGGTTGGTGAGATAACAAGGAGACTTTACTACTGCCCGTCACTGTAGTAACTTCAAACACTCTTATAAAGAAGCATTACTGTTGGCTGAGGGTCAAAGACTGACCTGATGTAGCCGTGCTTCATCAACACACCTCCACCTTGTCCAGAGGTCAACAGAATGAGCTGTGTCTGAAGGGAAAAAAGTCTGACCCAACTCATACTCTGACCCAGAGTATAGTCAAAATAAAAAAAACTTAAAATGAACATGAACATAGTCAAGCGCAAGCAATACACACACACACAAACACACACATACACACACACACACACACGCACACACGCATGCATGCATGCACCACGCACGTACACACGCATGCACACACACATGCAAGCATGCACACACATACACACACGCGCGCACACACAGAATTTTATTACATGTAACTGCTCTGTTATTTCCTGAAATTGACAGTTTTTGTCAGGACTTTAAGTGATTCTGATGCAGAAGAGGATCTAGGAAAGAGGAACAACTCCATGTGAGTCTGAAGCTGAAACCTGTGAACTTCTCATCAGATTAGTGTGTGCTGTCAGGGCCAGCGCGGCCCAGCAGGTGCCTGCACAGAACCCAGCAGCTCATCTAGTTGCTTATGCAACCTTGTGTTTGTCCTCAGGCTTGCTGTAATCTGACATGTACTGAAGCAGACATTTGATTTGACTTTATAGCTCTGTGTTTATGTCTCTGCAGCACCAACAGATATGAGAAATAATTTGTGTTGTCAGACCGACACTGAAGATAAATCTACTTCCTGTTGGTATTTCATGTAATCACAAGATTTGTGTGTGTGGTGTGTGTAGGTGTGTGTGCCTGTGTGCATGCGTGTGCTTGTGTGTGTTACAAGGTTTATGCCAGCAGCTGATTTACAGTTGACTCATTCACATCAGTGTGTTCCTAGAATACAGCAGGTCACCTGACTGAAGTTGAGAGTCTGACAGATAAAACGATCAGTGTGGTGTTTAGTTGTGTGTGTTTTATGGTTTGGGTCTGACC
Source organism: Poecilia mexicana (assembly GCF_051168715.1). Classification (NCBI taxonomy): domain Eukaryota; kingdom Metazoa; phylum Chordata; class Actinopteri; order Cyprinodontiformes; family Poeciliidae; genus Poecilia; species Poecilia mexicana. The sequence goes on along the minus strand of NW_028263380.1, from coordinate 1,955,725 downwards.
CAGCCTCAGCCGAACTGAAGCAGGAAGCAGTCTGCAGGAACGTCTGTCTGTCTGCTGCAACAGGAGAAACATAATGACATTCTGATTCATTCTACCAGGTTTGGTCTCTGAGTATGAGTGGAGCCTCTGGGCCAAGTTACGTGTGTGTGTGTGTGTGTGTGTGTGGGGGGGGGGGGTGTGTGTGTGTGTGTGTGTGTGTGTGTGTGTGTGTGCGTGTGTGTGTGTGTGTGTGTGTGTGTGTGTGTGCGCGTTTGTTTGTAATACCTTGTGGGGACGATTTTCCTGACATATACTACGTTGTGGGGACCAATTGCTCCTTGTGGGGACCGGAGCCTGGTCCCCACAAGGGGAAACCCTGTTTTTGGGTCAGGGGTCAGAGTTAGGGCTAAGGTATGAATTGAGTTTTGGATGGGGTTAGGGTTAGGTATGTGATGGTTAGGGTTAGGAAAAGGGTAAAGGTAAGGTTTAGGCTGTAGAAATGAATGGAAGTCAATGGAAAGTCCCCACAAAGATAGCAACACAAACATGTGTTTTTTTGTGTGTGTGTGTGGGGGGGGGGGGGGTGTGTACAGTCGTAACAGAAGCTAAGCTATGCTAGTTATTAGGGGCTGCATTTCACCAAGAGAACAGACCCTTATGTAACCTGATTTTCTGATTTCAGATTAGATGCTGAGAGGTGAACGCAGTTCAGTCATCATCTCCTTGTGCAACCAACTCAGTTCCACTGTGTTGCAACGCTGTAGATCCACCAGACATTTACTGCTGCTGCTGCATGAACTGTGCATGCTGGGCTGTGTAAACAGCTTCCAGAACTGCAGAAGAACGAAAATATTAGATTCCCACTTTATCTCATTTTTATCCTCATCTTTAAATGCAGTTGTTGAGAAAGTCAGAGCAAACACTCACAGAGGAATGCTTCTCCCTTCATGTCAAATTGCTTCACAAAGCACTTCCTCTCTTCACGGCTGAATGGAGTTAGAGGAAAAGATCCAGGGCCACTCAGAAATTGACTGCTTTTTATTGTGCTGACCATTGATTTGGAAAATGAGTTGGAATGAAAACAGATAAAGGTTTATTGGGCTGTAAACTCCCTTCTCCTGCAGTCCAATAACACGTCTGCACCTTTAATTTAGGACTCTCCCCTGTTGTGCAACAACAGGCCTGGCTTGGCTATGAGTATTTAATAATAAATGCCAGACATGGTTAATAAATTTAGTAATTTTTATCAGAATAATCAAATTTGGATGCCAGCAGATTATCAGAAAGAAGAGAAATAATTTCAGTCTCAGTTAATTAGTTATGAAACCTTCATGAGGTTTAGGTAGGGTTATGAAATAATGATATCTGATATTAATATTAACATTATATATAAACCGATCTCACCATTGAATTTATAGAAACCAGTGACTGCTGGATAAAATATTATGTGTGATTTATGCTAATATTACACTATATGAATGTTTCTCTCATTCCAGGATCAAGATCTTGGCGGTGCAGGACCTGGTGGAGCGGGAGGCCCTGGATAAGGTGCGGTCAGCCGAGGTCCAAATGGTTTAACTGGAGATGACTGGTGTGAATGGGATGAACTTCTTTACTTCCTTTATTTCTGTTTAGCTGTTTGTCACAAGTGAAGCACAGACTAACAGAGAAAAACATCTTCATTATGAACCTGGACTTTTTTCAGATTAGCTAACAGCTTCATCCAGATTTAGTTCAGTTCAATTCAGAAATACTTTATTTTCATCTTAAACAAATGCAAATAGCAGAGATGATATTCTTTGCTATCAACCAAGTGTCTTCAAAGTGGATGGTGATGCTGTGGGATGGAAGGATCTCCACTAGCAGTCAGTTTTGCAGCTAATCTAAAAAAATCTCCGGCTGAAGGCTGTTGCTGTATGAAGACATGCTAACAGTGCAGTATCCATGGTAATGTGTCCTGGATGACTCCACCAGTTAGCAGCTCTGCTGATCCACCTCACACATCAAACTTCTCATTCAGGTTGTGGAGGCTGTGGTTCCCAATCACAGCTCCCCTGTAATCTAGCCACCCACTATGGAATCCTCAGAGGCAGCCTTGCCATTACACCATCCCAGAAGATTGTGAGCCCCCTCTTCCCTGCTGGAGGCCTGTCTCCCATGGCAACTCCAGAGTAGCATGTCCAGCTCTCCCACAGTTGATTCCAGACCCCAAGCTGTGTGTGGAGGTGAGTCCTGTTATTTGGTAGCTGGTACCAACCTCACACACCAGCGCTGGCAGGTTGTGCTGTTGTGTGTTGCCATGCCAATGCTCCCAGCCTCACCAGGAGCTGGTGGGCCCTCATGGAGGGGCCTTCCTGTGGGAGCCAGAGCGCCCCCATCAGACCTGACTTCCCTCTGGGTCAGATTCAGGTTTTCTTTACATTTGTTCCATCTTGCTCCAAATCTCTTCCAGACTCCATCAAATCATTTGTGGTGAGAAAACGTCAAGGCTGAAGACTCAACGTTTTCTGTCTGCTCAGACAGACAACCAGAGAACATACACAGACAAACACAATCACTAATATTTGGAGAATCTTCTCTAGTCACATCATTCTCTCCAATTATGGAATAAATATGTAGGTCATCTGCATTAATGAACAAATGTTGCTGCCTCCATAAAATGTTGAGAGCTTAAAAGGCCAATTTTAGCAGCATCACATGTCCGTTCTAAGCCTTCCCACACACACAAACATCGCACTCTGGTAATGTCACTCTGTGCTAGACACTCGGTGTAACCTTGGCTGAGAAATGAGTGCTGTGTGTGAGGGAAGTAGGTCAGCAGCGGTGTGGGATGAGAGCGAGGCGGTGCAGAGATGGACAAGCTTCAGCTCACGACGTTTTGCCTCCACCAGCCTCCACCGCTGCTGTTTTTAATGTCTGGCTGCATGAGAAGCACAGATTATATTCAGAAAAACAAGTTGTTTCTTTCTGCTTGTCAGTTAGTTTTATGGAAAGTCTTTAAAAGAAAACTACTTTGTTTTCCATTTTGTCCATTTACTACAGTGAATGGACAAACTGTAGCAGTAAAACACTGCACACTGTTGCTGCCATATTAAATGAGTTGTCAATAACAATAGAAAAAGTGCCTTATAATTATAATTTATTGTATGTCCTGATGCTCATTATGAATATATAACTGTGCCATTGTATATATTTTTGTTGAGATCAGTCACACACACAGAGTGTGTGTTTGCTATGGACTGTTGTCATCTCTCTGCTTGGTTGCTCAGGAAGCTTCTGTCTGTGGTTGGGTGTTTTCCTCATTATTACTCATACTGAAAAATAGTATGAGAGTATAGCATTAGTTATGCTGACACAGCAGCATAACTAATGTAATTAGTGGATAAACAAACAAAGACATACAAGTCACTCCAGTTGTGTACCACCACAGCTCATGTTCATGTTTGGCCACTGAACGTTGTGAGGAAGGACAAACAATGACAACAAGTCCGAACCAAGGCAACACAGAACAATTCATCTGGGTCAATGACTGCACCGTTGTCTTCTTGTGAACTTCCACAAGCTAATTCTTTGTTCTCACAAGAAAACAAGAACTGTGATCTGATGGAATATTTTTCAGCATTCATCAGGATTGCTGGTTCTTCCGTTCATCAGTGGGGATCCAAACAAGTCCTGCTACCCAAATCTAACCCCTTTGTTTCCTCCATCAATAGAAATGCTTAAAGATCCAGATGTTGCTACCAAGACAGAGAGCAGTGATATTTGCTCAGCTTAGATCACTGACTGGCTGGAACAGAACTGGATGTGTCTGGTTCACATCCAGTTCTGTTAAATTAGAGCACTAAAAACAAACTGTGATATTAAAAGCTTCATTCTCAGGAAGCCTTTTTAATCTTTTCAACAAAATCTAGTTGAGACATTTAAAAGGATAAGGTTTATGTGATTACCCTCTCTGGTTTGGAGTTAGTGCTGGTTAACTCATGGAGAGATGATACAGTATTAGCATATTTGCTTTATCACAGCCCATGGAAGTTAGAAATTCAGTTGGGTAGGTCAGAAAAATACCCAGGAATGCCCCTTCAATTGAAATTCATCTTGAAATCTTCAAGGCTTCACCCCAAAATCCAACATGGCTTCCTTCTTTCATAAAATGTTTTGGTAGCTTATGTATCTTATGTATCACATGGAATCAGAGAAGCAGTTCAATCTGCATAACAGCTAGTTTTATAAGTACAGAATCCAGATAAAGAAGGTCGCTGTTTTGTGATGCTAACAGTTGTTAGCTTTATTAGCACCCAGAGGAATCGGCAAATCCTGCTAATTTTCTGCTGTCTACCTGAAACCCTGTGAAAGTGACTTATTAGACTTCCAACTTAAGAGTTAAACAGAACTAGTCACTGGTTCAATGCTTTTAATATCTCTGTCTTTTCACCAGTCATATAAATCAACCATAAATAGCTGGGCTCCAGAGTAAGACATGAACCTGGCCCAGTCCAGTCCAATCCAATCCAGTCCAGTCCAATCCAATCCAATCCAGTCCAGTCTGGTCCAGCCCAGTCCAGTCCAATCCAGTCCAGTCCAATCCAATCCAATCCAGTCCAGTCTGGTCCAGCCCAGTCCAGTCCAATCCAGTCCAATCCAATCCAATCCAGTCCAGTCTGGTCCAGTCCAGTCCAGCCCAGTCCAGTCCAATCCAATCCAATCCAGTCCAGTCTGGTCCAGTCCAGTCCAGTCTAGTCCAGCCCAGTCCAGTCCAGTCCAGTCCAGGTCTCACAGTAAAACATCCTGGGACTGCTGGGCTGCCTGCCAGGATGCTGGCTCCATGCTTTGTGTGCACTTTACAACACTCAGAGTGAATTATGAGGCTGTTTTGTGTTTTAGCAAAATAATACTTGTAAGTGGTTCACCTTTCTGTTCCCGACAGGCTCAATGGCCCCTGGAGATGATGCCTGAGGGAAAATCCTGTTTCAGGTTTCCACCTCCTGGGAACTGAAAATTGCTCTGTCATCGGTTTTATTACTTCCGCTGTGACAGCTGAGTGAACACAGAGTTCTGCTCATCTAGCCAAAGTTCTGTGCTGCTGGACAGAACTGCCTTTTGGATCAAATAATTCCAACCTAACATGATCCTCTGTTTTCTATCTAAGAAGTGAATGAAGCTAATTTTAACTGGTTCCTGTTACCTTTAGATTAGGTAGACAAAGCCTGGACAAGATTAAATGACAAACATTTAAAGAGACACACCCATTCATGCAAAAGTTACTTAAAACCAGGATTGTGTTGTGACAAATGAGACGGTTCATTTGTAATTAGATTTTAGCAATTCAAAATCCAACTTTGAAGTCAGAAAAATCAACTGGCACAAAGCTGAAACTCTGCTACTAAACTCAGTTTGGTTCCTCATTAACCCAGTGTAACAGCTGCATGCAGAAAATATTGACAGCTGCAACAATATAAAGATTATTTTCTTTGTTGATTGTATTTCATTAAATCCATAACACTCTGATAGTATAACTTTTACAAAGTATTTTGCATCAAATGGATCAGTGCTGATCAGAGCTTCAATTGTCATATATGGTCCAGTTGACAGCAAAACAGACTAAGAGATATGGAGCACAAATCATTATGATCAATGTGATAGATCACTAAACAGGCATAACATTATGACCTCTTGTCTAATTATGGGATGGTCTCCCTTTTGTTGACAAAACAGCCTCAACGCATCCTGGTATGAACTCCACACCTCCATGAAAGGGCTGTTGTACTATCTGGTGCCAGAAACCAGTAATACATCCGTTGATGGGCTCCTATGTATGAGACCCATATGTCCATCTGGACTATTGAGCCCACCTGAATATAAGCCACTCCTATCATCTATAGGTCACACTTGTCTATAAGTGTGGCCTATATGTATGTAAGCAACTTATGTATGTAATAGTATGCTACGTACATGTTACAACATGTACGTAACATAATATGTTTCACTTTTAATAATATACTTACCGGTAGATGCCAGATGCCTTAACATGGCTGCTTAATAAAAAAAATACAGTAGCCTACCAGGAAAAGTTCTTGGTTGGTCTTAACCTTCCTCCTGTTCACTAAAACCATTAAACCACGTGCCACACATGTTTCTCGGAGGACTTCACAGAGGAGTGTAAGTCAGGAACGGCGGAGCAGAAACACATGCAGTGTAAACCTGGGATCACACACACTCTGTCTCTCTGTCGCTGTCGCCCTCAGTGTCACTTTCACCTCAAGGCACATTCTTGTGCTGTGCTCTTCATCACCAGCAGTGCAGCCATTTGAGACTCATTGGTAAGAACCATACAATGGCCAGAATGTACAGATCAACGCGTGTGGAAAAAAATAACAGCTTATAGTATTTGCTAAGCAATATATCCCACTTATTAACAGGTGAAAAATCAGTCTTCACTTCACCCGTCATTGGTCATAATGTTTTGCTTGACTGTTCTGATAGTGGGATGACTGGATGAGGAGCAATATATTATTTACAGTACAGTAACGGTGGGATTAATTATCTTCCTGACACAGCTTTTGGCTGTTAGAATCCTGAAAGTTGAAAGCTTCTCTGTTCATTCTGTCCACTTCAGTCTGTGTGCTGAACTTAACCTGGAGTGTTTGTTTCTGGTCTCTCAATCCAGGATCCCATATCAAGACAAAACATGTTGTTGTTTATTTTTAAACAATACATAAAACAATACATCAGTTCCTCACGTGCTAGACTCATGCATTAGCTATAGCATAGATAAGCCTTCAAACAGCCTCATATTAGCCTGGGCCTTCACAGTAAGGACCCTGATGTGTGTGTGTGTGTGTGTGTGGGGGGGGGGGTGTGTGTGTGTGTGTGTGTGTGTGTGTGTGTGTGTGTGCGTGTGTGTGCGTGTGTGTGTGTGTGTGTGTGTGTGTGTGTGGGGGGGTGTGTGTGTGTGTGTGTGTGTGTGTGTGTGTGTGTGTGTGTGCGTGTGTGTGCGTGTGTGTGTGTGTGGGTGGAGTCCGTCTGAACTTCCTGGTGTTCCACATGGAACTCTCACTCTGATTGACCTGTAAGCCTTTCTGAACATGTTTGTTCCGTTGTGCTGTGATGGAGGAACTGTTACCTGTTCTCCGGGACATAACTGCTGATCAGCTCAGTGATCGCTCATGTCAACATCAGGAGCTTCCTCTCCGGCTGTGTTTGCCCTGCGGCTGCCTAGATGATCTCAAGTAACCTCACACCAGGCTACTGGAGTTCACTGAACTCTGTATTGTCTCAGGAGCACATAGCTGACAAGCAGTTAATCTGCCCCCTAGTGTTAGGCTGAAGCCAGGCTGTAAAATGTTGCACTTTATCTGTCATATGGCTTTGAGTTGGTGTTTAATTCATTGATAACTGTATTTTTCATGCTTTGTACTCTGTGACACAACGTATAACACAAGACCTGTTATCAACAGATGATACAATGTTACCTTACATGCATTATCATCACATCATGCCGCCTGTTCTTTTCGGGTCTCTGAATTATGCAGGGCACGGGTATAAGGTCGAGTTAAAATACAGTAGCTTTCAGCTTCCACGGTATATTAACACAAAAATATGAAGCAAACACAAAAATATCCAGCTGCCAAAACCCTGGTAAAAAAAAAAAAAAAAAAAGAAACAGTTAAGTTGTAAAGTCTTGGGATGCCATGTTTTGGTAAGCTTTAGTAAGCTTTATCCGATCAAATCGTTTTATTTTCTCCCATCCTGTTGAAGTTACTCATTTCCTGTGTGCTCTATGCTTTTTTTCCCAGCCTGTTTTCTATTTTTTGATTCAGCTTTCAGGATATTTAGCCAGATTGATGTAATTCACAGAGCGCTGTGATTTGTTTATGATTACCAAAAGGTTTTTGGTAATCATGTTCTACATGTAGTGAAATATCTGACTGGATCATTAAGACTAATGTAGCTTTGCTTTTATTTTTCTCCAGATACCATGCCGGTAGGAACTGCTATATCTGTGTGTGGTTCTGACTCAGTTTCCTGGATGTTTTCTTCCAGTTCTGTGTGGAGTTAAACCAAGGAACCCTGGCCAGCGTACAGACATGGAAATGGCCCCGAGGCGTGTGGAAAAGCATCGTTTCTGAGAAACCCACTGGACACTCCAGCAAGGTATGGAAGTCTCCATATCACAACCCCTGATGCTCCGAAACATGAACACCTACAGAAAGCAGAACATCTGATCCAATTTATCAACACAGAAAGCAGTGTGTGAGCAATTTAGCTTTAAATGGTCACATTGCTTTCTCTAACAAGCCAATGCTGTGTGTTGATAGTGGAAACTTTCATTTGAAGTCATGATATAAATAAGAACTGGGTCAACCTTGTGATCATGAGCTCCTTCATGAGAGATGGAGCTCATGATGGTTGATATGACAACAAGAGTCAGGCATGATTAACTCCAACAGTCTGATGGGAATGATGGACTTTTGATCGTTCATAATTCCCTTTCAAACAACTTTCTGTTTTGCTCTCATCAATGTTTACTGATCAGGGTTTACATTAGCATCAATAATCCCACTGAGTTGCTGATCAAGGCATTCTACTAATTAACACTAATTTGTTTTACTCCACCACTGTCTCTATGACCTGGTAGAGATTGTGGATGGTGTGTTCACTGATCAGAAAAAGATAGGATTTTTAAAATTTTAACCACCTGGTCAGTCAGTGTTGAAAACACTGAGCAGCAGTTTTTGTTAAACTGGGCATGTGATGGCTGGGAATCAGCATGGTTTACCTCTGAAACCCCAATCCAATGCTCTCTGCTCTCCTGGGATCGTCTTTGGTGGGAATTTTCTGTTTTTTGTTTTTTTTCATCATTTTGTTTTTGTTATTTTATTAATTTATGACAAACATTTTATATTTTCTGTTATGGTCATGTAAATGCAGTTATATATCATTAGATGACATCTGCTTTACTGCAGATGTCTTAGGAGAGCAGACTAATACCTGGGGAAAGCAATTAAGTAAAAAAACTATTTATGGATCTGACTTTTAGTGTTTATTAATCCTAACTATATTTTCATATTCCTGCCTTAATTAGCTATATATCAATACAATCAGCTGTTTTAGTTGAAACAAAAAATAAATAAAATCATATTGGATATTTTAATTTCAAGTTCTAGATGAGCAGCTGATCAAATTTTTCTTCACACAAAACATTATTTTGTACTTTGCTTTTTTATTATTAGCATTTCTGTTCTGTTCATTTTCAGCAGAAGGAGAGCCAGTCTTTGATTGGCTGGTGTTTTCAGTTTAAACCAGCAGAAACTGGATCAGTGAGAGAACAGTGACAGTAGGTCCAGTGTGACAGCATCCCTCTGTTAGCAGCAGCTGACTGCTCCTGTGGTTGGAAAGAACTATAAAAACTATAATTCATGTTCCCATCAATTTCAGGAAAATGAACTGAAAATGTTCTCCTTTGTATTAATGTCACTTTGTTTACAGTTTGGGTCAGAAGTTAGCGTGAACATCATTGCTTTAGGCTTTCAATCATTTATCTTAAACGTTTCTTGAAATTATTATATAATTGATCTGATTATAATTATATAATGATCAACTGATAAGAATTAGGTACTTTATTTTCTGCTCCTGGCCTAACATCTTAACCAGGAATGCACCGATTGCAGTTTTCTGGCTGATCTCTGATCTTTAAAAAGCTTGACCTGCTGACTCTGATTTTGGCCGACAGCCATTTTCCTTTTGTCTGAAAAGTTGCTAAATCATTTGGCAGCAGTGAGGTGACTGTGACCTGGTGGGCTGGTCTGTTGGTCATCTCTCTCTCACAGGAGAGAGATGACACACTAGGGGGTTTTGATGCCTTTGCAGAGGAAGATAGTAATAGAAAGGTGTAAATAGGTTGCCATGGATTCTAATTAAAGACTCTGTTTCTCTTCATTCTCTATTTGCAGGGAGTGAGTTACTCCGGCTTTCTGTGGGACAGCTCATCTGGAATCGATCTGAAGGATGCTGTGGTCCTCGACCATCCTGTCGTCAACGGCAACGGAAATCATGCACACCCTCAGCTGTATCTGGCGCACTTTTTAGTAAGTTGTATTTAACTAAAAAAAATAAAAGACTAACACACATTTTGGAGTTTGAACTGGAGCTGTTTGTTTTGTGAAGCACCATAAGATGAAGTTGCGAGTCTAACTGTGAAGCTTTTGGGGTTTCTTTTATTCTCACTAATGTGAGTATATTGGAGTCATTTGGAGCTGGTTCACAGAGGCAGCTGAATCCCAGCATGTCTACGACTTAATCTGCATAGGGGGAATCCAATGATTGATTAAAAAAAAAAAAGGTCAGGGATAAAGCATGAAAAAATAATTTAGCAGTAATTATCTTTAATGTTCCAAATAGCTAAAAGAAAATGGAGCTCTGCTGGTAAAGAAACAGCCTGCATAAAAAAGAAATGATTGGGTGAGCGTGTGTTTTTTGTTTGCTGACTGATCGTGCCATTCAGGTTGGTTCTGTGGAGCTGACGGTGGTGAGCGTCCACATGCAGAGCACCGCTTCAGCAGGAGAGTCCAGCAGTAAAACCCACCAATCAGGCGAAGACAAGGGGCAACACCTCTCTCCCAGCATCCAGGAAACACTCAGAGGTCAGTCAGAACTCCCAGAACCAGATCCAAACAGCAGCCTCCTTCCTGTAGAGAGCTGGAGCCTGATCCTGCTGCAATGGCTTCCTCTGTAGGTGAGAAGGAGCTGGTCGTACTGGGACACTTTGGCTCATCACCACAGAGCTCTGAGTTTGATGTCCTGCGGAAGGAGAAGCTGTGTCCTCTGATACTGTCCAGCCAGTTCACTAACATCAGCACCCGCTGCCCTCAGGGCACGCTGTGCCTGGATAACATCTGGATCAGCCGCTCCCTCAAGAAGATCTACTCCGGTCAGTTACTCTTCTATGCGGCTTTCATAGTGACACAGTGTGAGGAGGAAGTTATTATATAATAAAATGTAAACAATTAAATATGATTAATAAGTTAATATTTTTGGACCTAAAGAGGAGCGATCTAAAGTCAATGCACAGCTTCAGTTATTACAACTAAAACCAAGCGATCAGGCCCAAAACCTGGAAGTAGTGATGGACTCTGACCTGAACCTTCAGAGACGCATAAAAACAGTTACAAAGTCGGCCTTCTATCACCTGAAGAACATCTCCAGGATTAGAGGACTGATGTCTCAGCGAGATCTAGAGAAACTCATCCATGTGTTTATCTTTAGTCGCATTGATTACTGCAACAGCGTCTTCACAGGTCTGTCCAATAAATCATTCCTCCAGCTGCAGCTGATCCACAACGCTGCTGCTCGCGTTCTCACTAAAACCAGGAAGATAGAGCACATAACACCAGTTTTAAAGTCCCTACACTGGCTCCCTGTAGCTCAGAGGATAGACTTTAAAATACTGTTGTTAGTTTATAAATCACTGAACGGTTTAGCACCACAATACATTAAAGATCTGCTGTTGTTGTATCAACCTTCCAGACCCCTCAGGTTCTGGTTCTGGTTCTGCTCTGCATCAGAACCAGAACCAAACGAGGAGAAGCAGCATTCAGCTTCTATGGACCACAGATTTGGGACAAACTTCCAGAAAACTGTAAAACAGCTGAAACACTGAGTGCCTTTAAATCTCAACAAAAACCCACCAGTTTAGAGTTGTATTTGAAACGTAATCAATTACGAATTTAATGATGGAACTTGACTTAATGTAATGTTTTGATTGTTGATTCTATGTTGCATCACTCTGTGTTTTTGTGTTTGTTATGATGTAAAGCATTTTGAAATGCCTTGCTGCTGAAATGTGTTGAACAAATAAAGTTTGATTGATTGATTGATTGATTGATTGATTGATTGATTGATTGATTGATTGATTGATTGATTGATTGATTGATTGATTGAAAATTCTGGGTTGAAATAATGAAACACGACCACTGTCCAATTTTCACAAACTTTGAAAGACCTTCAGAAAATCTGTAGAATTACTAGAAAATGTGGCTCTTTGGAACAAAGAAATAATTGTTTGCTCATGTCTCTCTGACATGTCTTTAGCTTCTTCGTTTTTGGGTTTTTGATCTTAAATCTGCTCCTCTGGCAGGTCACTGCATGGTGGTGCGGGAGGGCCTGACTAATCCCTGGATCCCAGATAACTGGTCGTGGGGAGGCGTGGCGTCAGATCACTGCCCGGTGGTGGCTGAGTTCTACATCAACCTGTCTTCTAAGGAGATGAACAGGCCTGCCATGGCAGCTGTGGACAGAGACATGATGCCCAAACATGAGCGATGACAGTGGTCAGGGTTAAGATGGCGAGTGGGTGGGCCATCTGGCCTGGATGGACCCTGCTGGAGCACAGCTTCCCCATGAATGTGAAGAAGTACAGAGACGCCTTCTGAGTTTCAATATCTATCCTAGTAACTGCTAAGTCATTAAGCCATAAAAATGTTCAAGTATATGTAGACAATGTACTTTAAGAAGAAATGTGCCAAGCATTTTCTATGTGTAAATAAAGAGAAATGATTAGATCTTTATACCATATCTGGACTCTTTATGTAATGTGTGTCTGAATGAGCCTGCTGCTCAGATCAGTGAACTTTTCCTCATCTCCTCCTTAGAGGATGTTATGATTTGCCACGAAGAACTTAGGACTGCTGGTCTTAAGAAATGAAGCACAGCTTCTCAGACCATGTTAGCTTCTCAGTACTGTGGAAAACAAAAAATGTAGTGCAAGGAACTACAAGTCCAGCTAAGCCTCATCAAATCTTGGGACTTAAAATTATTTTGGCTTCATGTGAAGATCCAGGCAAAGCTCAGTAAGTTATCAATCACTATGTTTATCAGCTGGAACATTAGTTTGGATATGAGAATATTATCACACCAAGAAAGAGTGCTTGTGAATTGTTTAGTGCAGGCCATCTGCAATGTTTACAATTCAGAGGCACTTCTGTTTCATTCCTAAAAAATAAACCTTATCATGAGCTGCAGGATCCTATATGAGCCTTTGGAAAATATATTTGCCTTCATATGCAAGTCAGCTCAATTTTCAGCCCTTCAGTTCTCCATCTCTGCTTTTTCCCATTGAGGTAGATTTCTCTAAACAGTAGGAGGAGTTGTGAACGATGACATCCACTTTATGTTGTGTTTTAGAATTGTAGTCTGCCTGCAGTTGACCAATTAGTTGGAGCAAGAGGAATGTTTAAGATATTTTAGTGCTGACAAAATGTCATGACTTTCCTCCCTATGGGGTTGTTTACAGCACATTCCAGTAAGATTCAGCGAGCTGGTGCATCACATTACAGCCAGACAATGCTCCACTATATAGGCTACAGCTGTTATCTCAGAATATTCAAATGAAATACTGATAAGCTCAGCTATAATATCACTTACTGCTCCTGCATCAGACATACAACATGTCACAGGATTTGACCCAACAATACATCTGCACCGGTACATCAGACCTTCACTGTCTTATTTAGGACCCGTCAGCTGCTGAGTTCATGGGTTCTCATCTGACAGATAAGGCACATGTAAAGGGAGCCACCTAGTGGGCCAGATCAGTCATTTAGAATTGTTGTCTCTAAACAAAACAAGCACTGCAATAAGGTGAGGATAATATAAAAGCATGGCCTTAATGGATAAAATCAGCTGCTGCCTATAATGGAACCAGTGGTTAAAGTGACAGCTTTAATATTTCACTGTATGTCATGTTAAATAAGGTCTTTAAGTCCAGTTTATTTATATAGAAATATTCCCACAACACTCATTACAAAACAAAAAATCCAATTAATTCATTCATGTGTCATTTTAGATCAATCATATAAACAAATTACCATTGTATATTATCATGCTGTACATATTTTAACCTGTAAATAGTAGAGATGTGCCGATCAGGTTTTTTTCCTGCAGAGAAGGTTCTCTGTTGCTCCATGTTTTCTCCATTTGTGAATAATGGCTTTGGAATCTTTCTTTGTATTTCATGTGATCTTAGATTTGGATAACACAGACAGATGATGAAACAGAATGTAGCTGTTCAAAAGATGTGGTTAATTGTAATTAATAAAGAAGTCTGGATGGCTTTTTGCCCTTTACAAGATGACTAGAAAATGTATTTCTAAAAGCAGCAGAAATTGCCTTTAGAAATGCCTGTGTGTATGAGCATCTTGACGTTTGTTTTGTTGTTGCCCTTCAATATGACATTAGTTATTGTGCCTGTGTGCACAGATGTTTTTTCAGTCGCGGCTTGGCTGATGTGGGGGATTTTAAAGGTTTGTTAGGTTCAGGCAGAATAGCACTGGAGTCATCTCCCTTATTAAAATGACCCTGGACCAGACAATGAGGGGCCACTGGACCTGATGGGCCCAGCGGTGTGTGAGATCCGGTCACAGCACAGCAGACAATGACCATGCTGAGGTTACAGAACACTTTGTGAAGCTTGTGTTCTGCGTACAACCAAATGTCAGAGTACATGAAGGATGTGTACAGTGACACTCATTGTGCAGGGTGCCATGGCTGCTCGCTCTCATTCACTAGTCTGTGGCCCTCAGTGGTGTCAGGTCTCCCAGTTAGACCGAAGCTTAAAAGCTGGCAGTGAGCAGTGACAGATTCGGTTACTGTTCAGTGTGATCAGTTCAAAGACCTCTCATTATGAAGATCACTGACACTGAGGGAAACTTCACGACTTCATCAGGCCAGGATTGTGAGCACAATGAAAAATCCAATTTAAATTAGGTTTCATGGACTCACAAGTACAAACAATTCAGTGAAGATAAAATGTAAGATAAAGGAATATCATAAATGTAGTTTTTTTTTTGTATAAAGGAGAGAAGCAGGCTGTGGTGCAAATTGTCTTTATTATGCAGATGATGCACATCTCTACATTATGATGTCACTAGGTGACTCTGAACCATCCAATCAATGGTCAGATGCTTAGAACATATTAATGTGTGGATGTGCCATGCTGAACAGAAACAAAACTGAAGTTATCTTTGGACCTCAAGAGAAACATCTAGAGTCAACACACAGCTTCAGTTAGATAGAAACCAGAGATCAGACTGAAATCTCGTTGTAGTGATGGACTTTGACCTGAACCTTCAGAGACACATAAAGACGGTTACAAAGTCGGCTTTCTATCACCTAAAGAACATATCCAGGATTAAAGGACTGATGTCTCAGCGAGATCTAGAGAAACTCATCCATGATGTGTTTATCTTTAGTTGCATTGATTTCTGCAACAGTGTCTTTACAGGTCTGACTATAAAGTCAATCCTCCAGCTGCAGCTGATCCAGAATGTTGCTGCTGGCGTTCTGTTAAAACCAGGAAGATAAAGAACATCACCCAGTTCTAAAGTCCTTCACCTGAGAGGATAAACTTTAAAATACTGTTTGTTTATAAATCACTGAGCAGTTTACATTAAAGATCTGCTGTTGTGTCAACTCTTCAGGCCTCTCAGGTCTTCTTGTTCTGCTCTGCATCGGAACCTAACATGAAGTAGCATTCAGCTTCTATGCACCTGGAACAAATTTTCAGAAAACTGCAAAACAACTGAAACACTGAGTTCCATTAAACCGAGGCTAAACACCCACCTGTTTGGAGTCGCATTTAATATCTATATAAGTTCAGTCCATTTATCTAGAACATTGATTAATATATTTGATGTATATCTGATTATACTTATTCCTGATTATTTGATCAAGCATTTAACAGAATTATGTTATTTCACTGCTGGTTACTGTGTTGTTTTATGGGGTAAAATATGTAGAACTGCCTTGTTGCTGAAATGTGCTTGACTTGCTCACCGATTCCTTATTGCCACTGAAACAAAGTAATCCCATTCTGACCCAGAGGTTTGATTGTTTTTACTTTTACAATTATTTACAGTAATACAAATAATAGTAATAACGTGCTCAATGGAAGAGCACATTTTGTACAATAACATTTCAAACAATTGGCAAAAAACAGACTTCAGTGAGTAGCTTGATCATTTCTGCTGTACAAATGATAAAAACACTGGGAATGTTTTTTATGTCTTCTTTATTGAAAGATTCTTTCATAAACACATCCAAACAGAACACTGTAATAAATAGTGAAACGGTGTCCTTTCAAAAAGCATCCTTAGTTACCTTAGCTTAAACCAACTCTAGCAGCTAGTGGTAAAAAGGTAGACTACAGCTCAGAAAGTGCAAAGAGGTGAGTTCACTCCAATCTTTGGGGGTGGGGGCATTTATCATAAACAGTCTTAAAAATAATGCTTACTTCAGAATGAGTTCCTCTCCAGCAGCAGGTGTGGCTAGAACAAGGCCTGGAACATCACTTCAGTTTCTCATCTTTCTCTCCAGCAAAAACGGTTTCTAACCTAACAGAGTTGCTACAGGGAATGGTATCTGTCTTTCCAAAAGGGACAGATCTCATATACAGGATAAGTACACTTGGATAAGAGAAGGAAAACGTTATTTTGTGTGGATATTTAAAATCTTAATATTAGCCTTTTCTATAGAAAACTTTTCAGTCCAACCTAATGGGTACTTCAATATAGTTTTGTGGTGATCTGTGTTTTTCTGTGTAGTTATTTTTGACGTTTTCTTTGTTTAGTCCTGTTCCTGTCCTGTCTTCCCTGTTGATTGCTTCCCAAGTGTGTCTAGTTCCCTGATTACCCTCCCTGTGTATTTAAGTCCACCTGTTGTCTTTGTTCCTTGTCGGATCCTTGTCTATTGTTCGTCGTGTGTTCTGCCGTCTGCCAGATTCTTGTGTTCCTGAGCTTTCTTAATTAAATCAACTTTTACAATGACTACCTGGGCCTTCCTGCATTATTCCTCACCACCCTCATCTCAAATCATGACAAGTTTGGGCCAACATTGCCTAAAATTATGGACCTCTGTGCTTAATTTGTAATTAAACAGAGAAGAAACTTTTGTTAAGTTTGCGACTTCAGATGCAGCATAATCAGATGCATATTAATTAAATTAGAAGACATTAATCAGAGCTTGATCAGCAGTGGCAGCAGATGGGTTTGAGGGCATGCGCAGTGAGGTGAACACTTTGCAATAACTTGTGGCAACAAGAACAGCAAGAAGTTACTTCTGTTTGAGAACAACAAAAAGGACAAACTGGATCTGCAGGAATTACAAGGATGGAGCCGTTGTCTCTGATGTCCTGCGGACCGTAGGACATGTGGACATTAGTTTGTCTGGAGAAGAAACAGTGAGGATTAAAACGGCTCCAGTTTTCCACCAATAGAATCCATCTGTGAGGTTTCTCTTCCTGAACAACACCATGAAGACAAAGTGGGAGCAAAATGTCTTCTGAAACTGGTGAATATAAGAAACTTTTATTCTGAGCTGTGGGACTGGAGAGGAAGTGGTTTGAATGTTTTATAACCGAGATTGAATTATTTCTTAAACTTCTGTCCATTCCTGCAAAGTACCCACAGAAAATAAGTTGATTACATGTTAAATTATCATAAAACTGATCTGAATTGATAAGGTTTTCAGAGTCTGATTATGAATAAAGAACCAGATTTGGCCAAAACAGATCTGGTCTGAAAGACAGCTCAGAGGGTTTGGAAAGTCCAACTTCTACAAGGCAGATTTAACAAAAAGGAGGGAAACTTGGCACCAAACTCAATACAGGTCAGAGAAAAAGTCTGTTTGGTATGGATACTGCAGTCTGTCTGCATTGGCATAAAACATACAGTGATAACACAAAACCTGAAGACAACACCAGTGAGGTTTCCTTTAGAGGGTTCATGTTCCTCATCAGGGAAGAATGACCAGGCCAATGCTGACTCAGCATTAAGAACCTGAACTGACTAATCAACCTTAGGATTTAACACCAGAGACACCACAGCACTGCACAGTTCACCGCTGTGCTACCATGCATGAGGGCTGTGTGAGTGATGTGAAGCATGCAGGCAGGAGCTGAGCACAGCAGCTTTTATTGGGGGACTGAGGAAGAGGAGGAGGACTGGGTTAGATGAGTGTCTTCAGCTCTTCATCTGTCAGCTGATTGACCACCATAATCTTTGTCAGTTGCTCAGCATATTTCTCTTGGTCCTGAATGAAATGTGGGATGCGGACCTTCTCCATCTGAGCCAGAGGTGTCAGACGATCCACGTCTTCAAATGACACCTGCAGGCAGCAGAGACTAAAGTTAAACCTCTTCAGACCAGCTGCTCTGATCAGTTACATGCTTACCTTCCTCACAAGAAAAATAAAAACAAAAAAAACAGAGAACTTTCAGACATCACTTGTTACATAACATGTATTGTTTCATCATTATTGCATTGGGTCCTTTGAAGCAGGAGAGCGTGGCATGTTCCTCCATGGAGGTGGTTATGTAAGCTCTTTGCTTTTCTAGACATGCAGCCATCCTGAGCACAGACGCCTCGTTTAATGTGACGGCGTGTCACGAAGGATAGCTCTCTACAGATACAGTTCACTGATGATGAACTGGAAGAGAAGTGACAGGATCTAAAAGAGCCCCAAAATAATACGGCTGTAAAGGAGCACAAAGAAGATATTCAGCTTTTTACAAACAAATCTGCTGCTTTACCATCTTAAACCCTCCTCTGTCTTCACACACACATGAAGTTTAGATGGAAGCATTGTGTATTTTCCAGCCACAGAGTGCCATTTTGTAACAAGTTACTTGTGATACAATGTACAGTGTTATAAAAACACTATACATATCAAACATGAAGAAATTTGACTTTGTGATTTTGATGCCTTTAAATTGGGCCTCTGTCTCTTTAAGAAGCTCCTGTTCATTCAGGTACTCTGCTTCAACACAACAATGCTCATCTATTATTCTTTTTACAGCCATTCTCAGGAGCTGTGGACTGCAGATCTGAACAGGAGCTTTGGGTAAACAGGTGGAGCTCTGTTTACACCTCCATCAGGAGGTGAATAAACTCCTGATGGAGTTTATTCACCTCCATCAGGAGAGATTCGAGGATTCATCAAACATGCATGAAAAAAAAATCAAAGAAACACATTATATGTATATTTTTATAAGGGAATAACATTATAACATGATAGAATGCTCAAAAAAGTTGGACTCTGTGCGTACTAGTCAATTTGTTTTACACCAAATCTTCTCATCCATGTTTTTATGGACCTTACTCTGTGAACTGGTGCTCAGTCATGTCAGAACTGGAGGATGTAGTCCTCAAATTGTTCCCACAAGACCAAGAGAAAAAAGTCTACTCCTCAACTCCTGAGAAACAGGTCATCACCATAATCCTCCCTCCACCAAACCTTTACACTTGACCTAGTGAAACCAGGCAAATGTCATTCAGAGTCCAAAATAACAAATGTTTCCCAAAGGAAGTGATGCAAACATGTAAAATGGATATGCAAAGACAGTGAAATCCCACTGGAACTCTGATTCACTGAACCAGGCATTGGAGCTCAGTCTGGGTTTTATTACCCACCGTTGTCACAATACTACTTGGAATTTAACAGAAATTCAATTCCTTCTCCTTTTGAAGAATGAAATTGGTTAGCAGTAGAGATGCTACATTCCCTCAAAGGACTGACCATAAGAAGACAGATGAGGTCAAATATATGAAAAGAAAGGCTGAATATAAATACCCCAAATGGGACACTAGTCATCAGTGACGGTTGGATTAGAAGCCATCTTTCCATTGATTATAAAATTGCACAAACTGGAATTATGAATATAAATTTGATTAATGGAAACACGGTAATTTTGAAAGAAAAATTGCCATAAACAATGACATTGACATTCTGCAAAGTTTTAGAATTGTGGTCTTCCTATAGTTTTAGCAATGGCAGCAGAGGGAGAGAACTAAACTGTTCAGTCCATGTTTACCACACAGCCGCCTCGTTCAGATCAGCACTTCTCTGTTCGCAGTGGAGGATGGTTGTTTACAGCGCAGACAATTTCTGGAAAACGTCTTAGCATCAAACTGGTGCATTACAGGTAAACATTAGCAACTGGGTAAAAATTAAAACTTCAACAGAGTCAATGCCTCCAGCAACAAATCGTTTCTCATGAGTGGAATCCTATTTGCTCTGTACGAAGCAAACAAGGGGCTGGTCTTTTCCAGACTAGTGTAAATCAGATTGATGGACTGAAATCTGTTTTTTTGTGACAAAATAACTTTTTTGCCAGAGAAGGTTTGAACCTGGGGATCATATACTCCAGGACTTTGAGCAGTAGACTTCATATTGCTCACCTTTCCCAGAGCCATCAGCATTGGGAAGTTTATCTTGTCTCTGTATCTCAGGATCTGCAGTATGCCCTCCAGATAAACCTGGTCTTTACTGAAGCACCCTTCAGGATTAGAGGTCAGAAAAGACCAGTCATGTTTTTTCATAGATCAGTCCTGAGGATGTCAGGTCAGCTGGTTCCACATACCTGGCATAGCTGTGTTGGTCTGGCCTCTCTTGGCACGGACACAATAGTCCCAGCGTGTGTGTGGGTCCTGAACAAAGCGTCCCAGGTTGCGGAAGAGTTGAGTGAAGGACGTGTGCCTGGCCTGATAGACGGTATAATAGAGCAGCGCAGCGCGCCACAGAGTGGGGTCCTTCCTGAACAGAACGCTGTGGATGCTGGCCAGGCCCTCCTCTGTTGGGTTCAGAGGCTTCAGGTTGTGCTTCCTCCTCCCCATGCTGCTGCCCCATGGCTGCTGGCAGTTGTTGAGGCCTCGGAAGTAATGAGTGCCTGACACAGAGAGAACACTTCACAAAGCTGTAGTTCAGTTAGAATTCAACCTGAATTTATTTCTGCCTTTATCAATATTCTTTTCTTGATGTTTGTTCATCATTTTTTGTCGAGCTGTTGTAGGTTTGGTTTTCCCTCTGGTTTAGGATGCTGTGCAGCTGGAAGGAGTTTTGCTCCTTTTTATTTTGGAAAGTTATTTAATGCATAACCGTTGCAACAAGCTCTAGCTTGTAAAAAACAATCTCCTCTCGTTTTTACAAGCTTGAGGATTTGATTAGCATTTTAAACACTCAAATAGTACCTGAACTCAGCATTGCTGACCTTGGGATTTGGGCTCATCTGGGACCCAAATTCCAGAGGAGCTGAAAAGGAGGAGAGTAGAGACAAAAGGAGGAAGTCCAACCATCTCTTCGGTCAGTTATAACAATCAAGAATCAAATAAGAGAACCCCAGCATCAGAGTCCAAGACGGACTGCAACGAGAGATCCCTCCTGCCCACAGCATCACCATACAGTCATGGCCAAAAGTTTTGAGAATGACACAAATATTATATTTTCACATGATCTGCTGCCCTCTGGTTTTCATGCGTGTATGTCAGATGTTTTCATCACATACAGAAATACAATTGCAATCATATTATTGACAGAATGAGTTAATGCAGCAAGTCAATATTTGCAGTGTTGACCCCTCTTCTTCAGGACCTCTGCAGTTCTCCCTGGCATGCTCTCAATCAACTTCTGGACCAAATCCTGACTGATAGCAGTCCATTCTTGCACAATCAATGCTTGTGTTTTGTCAAACCTGACAAAACTAAGGAGCAATGTAAAACTAACAAGCAATGTAATAAAACGCCACGTAACGGGACGTTTGCGCCGCGCTCTGGTTTGAAGCTGTAAAGGAAACATCGTGGTCGGGTTACGTACCAGAGAACTTCAAACTTATCAGTCTTTATGGTCAACTTTTTGGTTGACCCAGGAGCCTTTTTGGCAACAATGGAACCTCTCTCCTTGAAGTTCTTGACAATGCGGTAGATGGTTGACTGAGGTGCCATCTTTCTAGCTGTGATACTCTTCCCTGTTAGGCCATTTTTGTGCAGTGCAATGATAACTGCACGTGTTTCTTTAGAGGTAACCATGGTTCACAGAAGAGAAACAATGATGCCAAGCACCAGCCTCTTCTTACTTAATCATGACAGATTGATCTCCAGCCCTGTCCTCATCAACACCCACACCTGTGTTAATGGAGCAATCACTGAAACGATGTTAGCTGGTCCTTTTAAGGCAGGGCTGCAATGAAGTTGAAATGTGTTTTGGGGCATAAAGTTCATTTTCTAGGTGAATATTGACTTTGCAATTAATTGCTGTTAAGCTGATCACTCTTTATAACATTCTGGAGTATATGCAAATTGCCATTATAAAAACTGAAGCAGTAGACTTTGTAAATATTAACATTTGAATCATTCTCAAAACTTTTGGCCGTGACTGTACTTCAATATACTCGGATTATATGAGTTACATGATGATATGAAAACATATCATCATCAAACATCATTTAATTTTTCTTTGGGACAAATAAAGTATTTCTGAATAAAATTTTACTAAGGGAAACCAGAGTAATGAAAGCTACAAACAAATGCACACCATAATGTTATTCATGAGATCCGAAATTCAGAAGATGTAATGAAACTAAATGTTACAAAAAGGGGGTGTGAATACTTCTGCAATGTGTCATATTACAGACTCTCAGAAAGAACCTGTTGCATGTTTTGATGAAAGTAGATAGAGGACGTGTGTGTCAGAGCCAATGAACCCACCGATCTCATGCCTCAGCATGCCCTCCAGCCAGTGCTCCCGCGCACTGGATGTGTTGATGGTCATAGTGGGCTGACCGTTCACCATCGTCATCGAGGCTCTGGACAGTAAGTCATCTGTCACCTGGACTACAATCTGTCAGCAGAACAAATCATTATGATGAAGCAACACGGCATTGAATAAGCTGATGGTTTGTTATGTATATTTTATCCATTTCAACTATGTCTGAAATTGTGTTCTGAGTTGATAGCTGCCCAAATTCTCTGTAGTTAGTCTTCTTTCTGCTCCTTTTCATTCTGAATTTCTTTTAATTGTTACATGAACTGTTTCTATTTACTATTGAGGAAAATGAAATGAAACTTGTGTGGGTATGGCAACAAAAGAGGCTCTGGTCCAGGGGTCAACATTTTCTTTCGTCAGGCCCTGGTTATGTTTCTATGTGAACAGTGTTCAGCAGTGGATTATGAACATATGATGTAACATAAATTAGTTTAATTCTATAAATTCTGCTTCAGAAAAGCAAACTGAGGGATGATGTTGGAAAAGTGGACAAATCTGAAACCTGTTCCCCCGGACTAACTTCAGGGGTGTGATCTGCTTTGTGCTGTACTGTAATATTAATGCACTCAAACAAAGGAAAGACTTCGCAGGCCGAGCGAGGCCAGGGGAAAATCCAACACCCAACTGCCTTCTCTCAGAGAATCCAGCCGGCTTGGATCCAAACTGGAGTCAGCATGAGAGAAGTGAGCAGCCTGCTCTCCTCCTACCTCGCCCACACAGCCTTCCTTCTCCATGTATCTCTTCACGTTGATCCAGATCCGACTCCTGGGGAGCAGGTTCCCACCGGTGACTTGCTCAAATATCTCATAGCTGCCGTATCTCTTCAAGGCCAGCTCCATGATGTTCACTGCCTGCAACAGAAGAGACCCTCAGGAACTCTCTTTGAAACCTCAGAGATGGTGACACGATGTTATGTTAACTGTCGACCCATGTTGCTTTGCTGTTGTCTCCATAGTAATAACATTATAACATGATGGAAAGCTCAAAAAGGCTAATTTTACCCAATACTGCCCCTTTAAAAAAACAAAAATTTAGAAAATCAGGGCCAATTTGTTGGTGCACCCAAATCTGTGTGAATGGAAAGAACCAGATGAAGCCGACATTTAAAAGTGTGTATTGAACATTATGACCATTATGATTATGGATCCATTAATGTTTTCAGTGACCGTATTTTCACCCCTGTGGTTTGTGATTTTCCCATTGTTGACATTTTTCTTAGAGTTGTAGTTTCAAAGTTTTATTCCTAGTTGAATCAAAATGTAATCAACAGGTCAATAACTGGGAGCACAAAAGATGGTCTGTTTGAAGGACAAACCTGGAAGAAAGCTTGTTAGAAGCTACAGAAGACCTGAGACTACAGGCTTTAACTAGACTTCATCTGAACTGACGACATTGAGACAGCGAGACAGAGGCCCAAATTCAAGGTGATAAATTACAAAGTAAAATTTCATTTATACAACTTTTATAACTGAAGGTAACATTGTTACTTGATTGTGCTATTAAATGGAACTAAGTGTCTGGAGAACACAGAAATACTGCCTCTTCATCCAACCTGAGCTTCAGTCGCTTTGCAAAGAATCAACAAAAAATGTCCATAAACGTAGAGAGAGAGAGATCTCAGAAGAGGCTCAGAGGGGCTGAATACAAACACACTTCTCATTTTCATTCCACTTTCCAACAAAGCACCACAGAAATCACACTAGATGTCTGCAGGAGGAAATGCAGCCTTACCTGAGCGAGGAACCTGCTGGAGGCATGGTTATGGCGCGCCAGGAAACCTGCAGAGGCGGGGTTGCTGTACTCAAACTGGGGGTTGTAGCTGAAGTCAGACTTGAAGAACTTGTCCTTCTCTCTGTCAACATTGCACGGCTTGATGGCGGTGAAGATGCAGAGCTTCTTGGTGTTTTCCGCCTCCCGGGAGGTGGCTGCATTGTAGGGGGATGAGAGCGCAGGACGATAGGCGTTAAGGCTGGGGGTTTTCCTGAGCAGTGAAGCTTTGCGGGGGATCAGTCCCATCTTGCTGCCCACCACTGTGAGGCTCAGAGTCGGCTTCAGAAGATTGCAGTTGCTGGCCGAGTGGACACAGTTTGTCTGGACGGGCTTCTCACCTCCATCTGGACTACGGGTCTGTTTCTGAGCCAGGATCACGCGGTTTCTTTTGCTAAGCGCCAGCCCACCTTTCATCGAAGGCTTCGGCTTCTTGCACTGGGACTCCTTCTCCTTCTGCTTCTTCTCCTCCTCTTCGGTTTGCAGCAGGAGGTCCTCGAAAGCAGGGGAAGGAATGGTTGCAAAGCACACCTGGGTTGGACTCACCACCCTATTGGCAGAGTTGAAGATGGACTTTTTTGACAAATCCACCTCTGGCCAGTGAAGTTGTTCTTCAAGAGGAGAGAGAGTAGAAAAGAAGGCAGATTATTCTGAGTCATGCCTGCTTCAGCATCACTCTGATGTGAAGCCAGTGCAAACTAGACACACTAATCCTCTTTTCAAGGAAAGATAAAATTAGATCAGTTCTGATAAGGAGCTGAAGCGACACAAAGCGCTGAAAACTTGACTTCCAGTCTGGTAATAACACACTTTGTTACGCCTCAGGCAGGCCACAGAACACGTACTCTGTGGTCAGACCTCCTGACTGCTGCTGCTCAGCTATGGGCTTTTCAGGATCAGGAGTCAGCGTCCTGACTTTTCACTGGAATTGATTCCCATTAAGCTTACAGAGGCTGGCAGTACAGAAAGAAGGGCTCTGCAATGTCTACTAAGACGATTCGGACACAACCAGAGAGAGCGCTCTGCGTTGGGTCTGATGACGTCTGCGTTGGGTCTGATGACGTCAGCTGCACACTGAGACACCAGGAGCAGCTTTACTGGTTCCAGCTGCCTCATCACCATTCCCTCACGGCTCAGCTGGCTCTCTGACCCATCAGAATGAGCTGCTGAGAGGTATCCCAGAAACCAGAACTATGACCTCAACCCTGCTGAAAATTGGTGAGCTCCTTGCCAAAATTCACATCAATTTAAATGAATGGATTCTACCGATTGAGAAGTCAAATATCTAGCAGGTATCATACCAGAAGTTCGTTGATGGCTATTAACCCAAACAATGGTGATGATGTATGTGTGTAATCTTGTGCGGAGTGCAGAAAGGCCACACTAAATTCTAACGTGTGCTTTGATTATTTTCTTAATCATCGCAGTTATTTATTGAAAAACAGAATGGAGGTAAACGATTTCTTCCATCCAAGCAATTATCAGCTGACTAAACCAACCACAGCCTGTCTGTGTGTCGTGAATCTTCAAGCTAACGCACGTGTGGGTTAAAACAGCTCGAACCAATTACTAGAAGTAATGAAGAGACTCCAGCTGCTTTCAGGTTACCGCAACTATATATACTACGCATTTTATTCATGCTTAGCGGTTACGAAACACTTATTACATTACCTGTAACTTTAATTGACTCCAGCATCTTCTTCAACGTAAAATATTCGAAAGCGGTCGTGTAACAGTCAGCGGAATTAAGCCATTAACCCAGCTAAAAGCCACCAAAAACAAAACATGGGAAACCACGCGTCACGAGTGGAATGATATTTTTTCCAACAAGAACTGCAGTCGAGTTGATCTCCCTTCTACACCGAGCAGCAGTCACTCCTGTGACAGAGGAGTTAACGCATTCAGCTGCTCTGCTGTGGCTGAGTGGTTTCCATGGTATCATCTGCAACGTCGGGAGACATACGTCCTGCGATCATGGGAATTGTAGTCCTTCTAGGTAGGAGATTACTTTCATTTATAGTTGACATAACCGTCACTAGAGATCAGAACCCAGCAGACCATGAAGTCTGGTTCTGGTTACGAAGCTGAAGTTGGTTTCCGATTCCAGCTTGCGATTCGGGAAATGGCTAAAGGGCGATTCCACATAACTTTTCACAACCATCTACTCTTGTTAAAAACAAAAACAAAAACAAAACTACAACACCTAGACAGATCTTAGTGTTGCACTAAATCTGAAGAAGCCTCTGACTGAAGACACTCTTCTTTCCTAAGAAAGTCTCATGACAGTACAGGTTTGCTGAATCCGGTGTATGATGACATCATCAACTCCAATTCCATGGCAATAAACAAACTGCAAGGGGTCTTGATATCCTTGTCTGTTTATTCAGGTGGGGCAACAAAAGTCTCTCCAGGACCTTCATGTGGTGGAATGTCAGGGCTACAGGTCTATAGTCACTGATGACTGATGGGTGAGTTTATCTTCCGTTCTGGATTCAGTGTGGTACAGACCGCTGAAGATCTTTCCTTCCAAAAGCCATCATCATAACTCTTTGAGGAATTAATGAGTTACGCCAACATTTAATTTCCCTTTGGGATTAATACAGTGTTTCTGAATTAGAATTTAATTTGAATTTGAATTTAATGCTTCACTGCAACATTGATGAAAGACGAAATGACCTGAAACTCCAAGGTTCAGACTTAGATGTGGAGTTTTATTTCACAATTATTCAATAGAAAAAAAAACATCACGTCAAACAAAAACATAGAGTTGTGATCAAAACTTTTGGATTTTCAAAAAAATTGTTTCAAACAAAAAAATATTTCAATCGAATTGTAAGAATTATTTTTTTTAAAACAAAAAAAAGTGCTTTAAAAACTTAGAATCTCAACCAAAAACTTAACAAAATTCTGATATGCAAAAATTTAAGTTTCAAACAAAAAATTATTGATTTCAATTTTTAAAAAAAAAGTTTTTAAAGCGATTTTTTTTGTTTAAAAATAATTCTTACAATTTTATTGAAATATTTTTTGTTTGAAACAATTTAAAAAAAAAGTTTTGATCACAACTCTGTTTTTTGTTTGACGTGATTTTTTTTTTTTGGTTGAATACTACTTCTTTTGTTTGACGTGATTTTTTTTTTGATTGAATCTAACTCCATAAATCTAACTCCATAGATGAGCTCCAGCTGCAAATGGTCTGAGTCACACGGGCTGCTGCCCTCTAGTGGGTAAATGAGGAACAGCATTTAGTTTGTAAGCTACGCCATCTACAGGTAACAGTACTGCTGCCCAATGTATTAATTCTACGTTATTGGTTTTATGACAAAGGCTGCGGGTCGGATGAAATTTGACCATGGGCCGCATTTGGCCCCCGGGCCGGACTTTGGACATGTCTGGTGTATATGTATGTATATTACATATTGTATATTTGTAATGTAGATAGATTTTACTGTTTTGAATGCACAGATCGTGACATAAAACTGGGAGCAGACCTGGAGCAGACTCGTGACAAATATAGGACTGGTTGGTAGTTACTGTATGCAACGAAAAAAACTCCCTTTGTTTCACTCGCCTAGGCTGTGATTGGCTGATCAAAGCCTGTGTCCAGCCCGTGATATCTGATTGGTTCCCTGGCGCTCCTTTTAAGTTTTGGAGTATGCGCCGTAGAGGCAGCGCTGAAATTCAAATTTGAACCGAAGCTGTTTCGTCGAGGAAGAGCAGTCAAGCTGAGAAGATCGCTGAACACTTCTCGTTTTGCTTTGTTAGGTTATTTCTTTACACACAAGCCGAGTATAGAACTGGTAACACTCCGTTTTGTAAGTACTCCTCAAGTGGATACAAACTGTCCGAAATGGACCCATTTACTGAGGTGAGTTGAGCAATTTCATGTAAGAAGCTAGCTGTCGCAAGACTATTGTGGTGGATAGTAGGAGTGTTATCGTTATCTTCTAATGCTAACTTAACCCGCAGCTGTGTTACTAGTTCAGTTGCTAGGGGGAATGCGTCAACTGCAGTTTCTTTGTTTGGTACCGGTCAGAAGTCACTATAAATAATGCAAAATGTAGTTAGTTTTTATAAATGTATCAATTGGAAGCTTCAATTCATTTATTACGCTCAAAAACAGAAATAGTCATGGAACATTAACTTAAACAGATTACATCTTTGAATATTTTGAGGTTCAGTCTTTCTTTTCTCCTGATACTGTTTTCTAAACTTTGGATAGTAGGGGTGTTACCAAAAACAAAGCATGTTTCTTGTGCCTCCTATAAAATGTACAGTGCCTAACTGTCCTGTACAGTTAGACAAAACCAGGCGTGGCTCACTCCTGAAGAATGTGATCTCAGATTTTCCACACAGGGCTGTTGGCTTGGTGAAGCTGTGGTGGCCTGCAGCACTCCCAGGAATGTGTTAGGACTTGCTCAGTACAGTAAATCAGATTGTGAAATTCTTGACAAAGGGAATGAAAGGAGGGTTGTGTGTAGAAGAGAGAATTGTTTAGTTTAATTGGTTGTGTATAAGTGAGAAATCCAGCAATAACAATTTGGATCTGGACCCCAAACATGCTTATTATATCCAACCATAGTTTAAGAAATGAAATATGAATGAATTGGGCCAGCAGGATATTTAGTGACTGTTTATTGTACCTCCAAGTTTACTGTGCATGAATTTTTTGTTTTGATTCTGTTTGATTTGACTGTTAATTTTTCTATTCCCACCAAAAACTGTTGTGTGTAAGTCTCTTGATCCGATTCACGAAGGAAACCTCTTAACATCATGTGGTCCATGCTTGTCTATCCTGGATACTGCATGTCTGATTTTCTGATTCTATTTGTCAAACTAGAAACTTTTGGAGCGGACTCGGGCCCGCAGGGAAAATCTGCAGAGGAAGCTAGCAGAGCGTCCCAACGCAGCTAACAGACAGATGGTCAAAAGGCCCAGGGAGCCTCTAACTGAATCAAATAACACCATCACTGATTCTAATGTTGATAAAGGTTAGTCCTTTTGTTAAGATTGCCCTTGGTGTTGTGTAAGGTGTTTAATGAAATTTCCTTGTAATCCCTTTTTCCCTTTCTAGTTCCACAGATATCCTCCAAGCCCTCCCCTTCCAAGCGCAGGTGCTCAGAGGAAAACCAGTTGGCACGGGATGAGGAGAACCAGGGTCCAGTGATGACCCAAGCTGGGGGCCCCGTACCACCAGACCCTCTAACGGACAAGAAACCCCCAGTGGGCCCAGCCAGCATTCGCTCGTCCTCCTCTCTTGAGCAGAGTTCAACTCGACCTGTTCAGAGTCAGCTTAAGGAGCTGAAAGCTGAACGGCCAGAGAACATGGCTGTCACTCCAGGTCCTGTCCCTCCAAGCACCAGAGAAGCACCAACAGAGCCCCCTGGTTTTGCCCAGCACAGGAACAAGCCAGACCAGGTGGATGACTCGACTCCCTCTGCTGCTGGCATGAAGTCACGCCTGCAAAGGCTGGCGCAGCAGAGGAAGTGCTGGGATGGGGATGATGGTAAACGCATTTGGTTGAGATTTGTCACATTAGTAACGGGCTCTAAATCTGGAACTAGTCTGACTTTGCTGCTTCTCTTCCAGACTCTTCTGACACAGTGCCAGACAGCACCCCTCCAACCTTGTCAAAGAGACCAGTGGAAGTCCAGCCGCCTGCCAGTCTCCCCCCTTCAGAAGCTCCTGCTGGGCGGAGAGGCCGGTTGGCCAACCTGGCTGCCACCATCGGGTCCTGGGAGGATGACCTCAGCCACGCTCACATTCCCAAAGGGAATCCTGGATCTGGTTCTGTTCCCAGACCTGCGGTCAGAGTAGCTGCTGCTGGCTCCAAGCAAACTGCAGCCATGAGCAGTTCAGCTATAGCAGCCAGCAAGTCTGCCTGCAGCAGCAACCAGGTAGCTGCACCTTCACGTCTCTACAGTGAACCTGAAAATGTGCTGCTTTACTTCATATATTTTAAGTAGAGATGCACCAATTAGAGTCGTGGCTCATTTCTGGTCAGTTTTTCTGAAGCTTTGAGCCCTCACTGGTCACTGATTTGATCTGATTCTACTCAGCTTCTCATTAACCAGAGCAGAGACTGAGGCTTCAGTGGAAAACAGGATTTGACTGATTTTAAAACAACTCACTAGTTTTTTTTGGGTTTTTTTTTTACATGTCATCATAGCAGATAGTACCAGTAGCTGGACAATGTGTCATCTCCAAAGACTAAGGCTATTTTTTTTATATCTCTGAATAATGCTTAGCAGACAAGCAACAATGACATTAACTATGAGTCTTCATTAAAGCCTGTTGTCAGGGTGACCTGTTATCGCTTACAAATTATGTGTTCACTGACTAGAACAATGGTTTTTAGTTGGGGCCAGATATGTTGAGCATTATTGAATTCCCTTCATTAGTACATTTCTAGATGGCTCTCCACTTTTATTCCTGATTTTTGCTCACAACTGTTCTCTAAAGAAATCTGTAACGTTTGTGTTGTTTTTTTTTGTTTTGTTTTTTGTTTTTTCCCCTCAGGATACTTCACAATCTCCTGTGAAGTCCAGTCAAATGATTCTTCCTAGCCCTCAAAAGGCTGAAATCTCTGCATCTAAAACAGCCATTCAGACTGTGCAGAGTCCCTTGAAGAACCCCAAGCAGGAAGCAGCGCTCCCACCCAGTCCACATATGGCAACATCCTCTGAAGCAACATCAGCCCCCAAGAGTCCACTAAAGACCCAGCTGTTCCCCAGGACCCCTGGCTACACCGCCAGCCCCCTAAGGCCAGCTCTCCAGGATAGAGCCACCATGTCTACTTCACTTGGCCACCAGGAACCCGTCTCTGTTGGAGGTCCAGGCGAGTCAAACTCATCAAGGGTCATATCTTCCGGTTCAAGCTTAAATCAGTTTTGATTGGTATTTAGGAGGTGAAAAATTGAAAAATCTGATTCTTTTTTTTTTTTTAATGTTTATCAAATGCATCAAAACTACGAAGTTCCATCTTCTCTTTATATCCTGTACTCCAAACTAGAGATGGACCAATCCACTTTTTCCACTTCAGATACCAATACACATATCTGAGGTCTAGTATCAACTAATAACGATACAGAAAAATTTAAACACAGACATAAGTATACTGAACTGCAAATGTAATAACTTTGCCAATACATCCACCAATAGCTTCACAAGCTAGGTCAAACATGTAAAAACAACAACTTTAATTTGTTCAGTCAGTGCAATTGGGAGTAAAACGGCTCGTAATATAAACTGAAGCTGACGAAATCAATAGTTTGACTACCTTGGTCAAAACAAGCCTTTCAAATGTTCAGAAAGTGCAATTAGGAATTCTAAATGTAATGTAAAATAAATAGTAAAGCATGATGTTGCTCAGAGCACAAAGATCTGCCTTATAAATCAAGCTCGTTGTCACGATACCCAATGTAGTTTTTTTTTTTTTTTTTTATGTCAATATCAGGACTTCTCCAGATATCTGTATCAAAACGATGCATCTCTATCCAAACAGGTGTGAAATCTTTCCTGGAGCGCTTTGGAGAGCGATGTCAGCAGCACAAAGAGCAGGGCGCTCCGCCCAGAGCTCCCACTCCAGCCAGGTCTGCTCCCAGTACTGCCTCAGTCACGCCAAACACCAAGCTGGTCCAGGAGAGGCTCCGAGCCGCCCAGGCTGCACACACTGCCACTGCTGAGCTCACTCAGAGGCAGAAGATGGTAGGTTTTATGTTACAACATGATCAACAAGGAGAAGTTATCTTTTAAAAATAAAAAATCCACCTGCTTACAGGAGCGGGAGTCTGAGCTGGCCCAGATCCGCAGCCGATTCCAGAAGGGGAAAACTGTGTGGGAACACAAAGATAAACGGGCAGACGAGACACGCACTGACAACAAGGTTGGCTTCAGATACACACAATACACACGACCTCTGTTGGTCCCCAACTGCCCAAATCTGTCATCATTTACTACAGGTTTTCATTTATTTATTTTGTGAATTATTTATTAGCATAAAATGTCTAAGTTTTAGTGATTGTTGTCCTTCAAATCTCAGGAAAAGCATTCAGGCTACAAGATGATTTAAAGTTCCATCTTTCTATGAACATAGCTGGACTTTAACAGATGATGTGCTCTGCAGGATCAGCTCGTCAAACCTGCTCAGAGGGAAGATTCCTCATGTGACCCACAGGATGAACCCACTACACCATTTAGTGAGGAAGTGACGACACCCAGCCAGAGTCCTCCTCCAGGTGCTGACTGAGCCTGTGTCTTGATATCTGACATCATTCTGTTTACCCTTCCTTTTTATCTCATGAGATAATTTCACCAGCTGGAAACGAATGACAGTCGTATTTAAACCTGGATGGTCCTATTTTGACCATCTATGGTAGAAATGCGTTGCTGATGTAAATGTGAAGAGTTGTTTGCAGTTGGAGTTATTTTGGCATGTAATTGGCTTTTCTTTTGGCTCCAACATGATTACATTCTGCATTTCAACTAATTCAAGATGCTAAGAATCCAAATCTAACTATTTATAATGACTACATATTAAAAAAAATCTGAACTATTTGTTTTAAAGTTTGGTTTGAAATAAACCAACACTAGACATTTCTTAGTATTTGACTCCAAGGACCAAACTGTAATGGCTGACTGCAGGGTCTGTCTTTACTGAGATGATTCTGTTTGAATTCTCTCATATGTAGGAACCAAGTAATGAATGAAACACACTTGAACAACAAAATGATTTTAAATGATCTTTGATCTTCATCATTCTTTAGTTACTTGCTTTCTGTAAATGCAGTAGCTGTTAACCATAATATCTGAAAGTGTTCCATTTAACAGTGTGTCCTGGAATCACACTGACGCCTCCAGTCTCAACCTCCAGCCCTATGAGGGGGGTCAGCCAGCCTGGAGAGAAGCCTAGTAAGGAGGAGGAGGAGGAGGTAGTGGTTAAGGAGAAGGAAATGAATGTGGACCACTCCATCAACTCAGCTGTTATTAATGAGCTGTTTGACGGAGTCCTGGAGCAGAGTGAGGATCAAGAAGATGAGGAGGAAGATGCTTTAAATATTTCCTCCATGTCCCTGCTGACCCCTCTGGCAGAGACTGTAGCTGCTGTAGTGAAGAGTCCAGACAGAAGACTCGTGGTGAGAATGATGCTGCAGCTCTCTGATGCCACCAGCTGATAGAAGGTGCTTACTGTCTCCCCCTGCTGCCTCCAGACATCAACTCCAGCCAGCTCCTTCCTGGTGAAAAGCAACACCCCAGAGAGCAGCTGCAGTCCTGGAAAGTTCCAGAGAACCACTGTGGCACGGAGCGACTCCTCAGACGAAGACCACAGGCTGCCTTATAGGTAGGAACACAGAGGTTACCCCAACTGTTGGCAGACTGGGGGAAGGGGAGCCTTAAACTAAATCTGGGATGTGTGTGTGTGTGTGTGTGTGTGTGTGTGTGTGTGTGTGTGTGTGTGTGTGTGTGTGTGTGTGTGTGTGTGTAGCATTGATGCATACAGATCCATTCGAGTGAAGGAACCTGAGAAACCTGCAGTGAAGCAAGTTATTGTGAGAAGGGAAGATGTTTCTAAGAGAGTAGAGGAGCCCAGAGCAGCAAGTCTCTTCAGCATGAAGCAGAGGATGAAGGTACGCAGCTGGAACTCAGACTGATTATTCTGCCTACAATATACTCATTAAAGTTTATCTAACCCCCGAGAGAGAGCATGATTTCATCCCTGAGAAGTTTATGTGAAAATGTCACAATTTGCTCAGAAACCTGAAGATGGAAGCCTAAATGGTGTACTTGGTTTATCAGCAAAAAAGTTAATATGGGGTTAATTGCACTTTAAATGTTTTAAACGGTCAAGTCTTCAGTTTCTTGAATCTTAAATCAGGGAGTTCTTTTCTTAAATACTGAACAGTCCAGTATTTCCACCAGGACAAAGTCCTCTGTTTGCTTAGAGCTGTTTTTTGTTGTGTAGATGTTGACAAGTGAGGTGAACCTGCAGCAGACTGTGATCCATCAGGCCAGCCAGGCCCTTAACTGCTGCACTGATGAAGAGCATGGCAAAGGCTCGCAGGTGGAGGCTGAGGCAGAGAGGCTGCTGCTTCTAGCAAGTCAGTTCACCTACACTCCGACTGTCATGTCGTTTCAATTTTTACTTCTAGTTAAAGATCATATAGGTGCCATGCAAGGGAAGTCTGTCATCAGCTTCATCACTTAGTCGTCTTAAAAGAATCCCTGACTTTCTTCCTTCCTCTGACTTTCTAAGCGGAGAAAAGAGAAGCCTTGAAGGCAGAGCTGGACTGTCTGAAAGGAGAACCAGCAGGGCAGAAGAAAACTTGTCATCCAGAACCAGCTGCCATATCTGCCTCCAAGGGCTCCATCATCCTGCAGGAGCTCCGCCTTCCCCTTAAGGCAGACTTTGTTTGTTCCACTGCTAACAAACCTGGTAAGAACGCAGCGTTGCATCTGCTCACTCATGCTCTGACTTTTATATAGATTATTGTGATTAAAAGTTTCACTGCTTTTTGTGTGTTTCCCCTGCCAGACTCAACTAAACATTCATTTTTCATCATGATCCGCGCTGGAGCTGAGAACATGGTGGCCACTCCCTTAGCCAGCACTCACCGCGGCCTCAGTGGAGACACACTCACCTTCCCCACCAAGTTCACCCTGTCAGTCCCACTGATGGTTTCTGTTTGAGGATCATAAAGGAACCCCATCCTGTTTTAATCACATTTCCTTCTCTTTGGGCATTTTCAGGTCTGATGTCTCCAGTGACTTCAAAATAGACTTGGAAGTCTACTGTCTGGTATGTGTCATTTTATTGCTTGTGAAACTTCCATATTGGTTCCTAATGGATTGGCCATGGTTTCCTTCAGGTACAAAAACGTGAGCTCTGCAGCGAGAAGAAGAAGAAACCCAACAAATCAAAGGTAGAAATCATTTAATCATAATTCATTTTATTAGGTTTTTTTTTCCTGTTTATTTTGGATATTTAAAATGTCTTCCATTCCCAGTGTTAAATGTTCAAGCTTATTCATCTTTGAGAATGTCTTCTTGCATTATTATGCATTTACCATTATATTGCTGTAAAATGGTCTCAAAGCAACAATATTATTATTTATCACAATAACTTCTGGGACAATTTATTGTCCAGTCGGAGCCTTGTTACTGCTCCTCATGTGTGGGTGGCATAGGCGTAGGAAGCGGGAGGGACGCGGGGGACATGTCCCCCCCCAATATTGGAGAGAGTCACATTCGTCCCCCCCAATAATTTCACTGCAGTTGCGAAGAATTTTAAAATCTTCCACTCGCGTGCTTTTATTTTGAAGGCGCACAACAGCGCATTCAGCAGAGCGCTTCCTCCCCCTCCCCCCTCTGAACGGCTCAGAGTAAAGGCAGCAGCAGAGAAACTCCGTTAGAAGGAGGTAAACTGTCTGTCAGGAATGTTGCTATGAATATCGCTCGTTTATAACATCTTGTTGTCAGTTTACTTTCATATATAGAACTAAATCTTTTTGGTTTAGCTGTTTAAATTCTGGAATAGTCACATGTCCAAAATTTTACCACTAACTTGGCTGGTCTAGTCACAATGATTTAGACTGAAACAGCAGCAAAATGAGCAACACCTGATCATACTCGACCACTTAACGTGTTTATATATTATATTATATTATATTATATTATATATTTAGGAGAACAGCAGTGCTAGAATGATGTTG